>NC_058132.1:683351056-683369986 GCF_016433145.1 Gracilinanus agilis
TAGTAAGAGCCACATTCCCCCCCTCCCCCCTCCCCCCCGCGAACCGGCACCCCTCCCTACTGCCCCTGCTGACCTAGGGGCGGAGTGATGGTTTTATCTTTTAAACTCTTCCCATCCATCTTAGAATATATTCTGAATTTTCTTTTTGAGGCAGAAGAGCATTAAGGACTAGGCAGTTGGGGTTAAGTGACTTGCCCAGGATCACACAGCTAGGAAATGTGAAGCCAGATTTGGACCCAGGACCTCCCATCTCTACCCACTGAACCACCCAGCTGTCTCCTCAAAAAAAAAAAAGGTTTCTATAAAATCAAGAACATATCAACTCCTCTAATCCTTAAAATTGAGGGAATGGACTAAAATGAACTCCGAGGTCCCTTCTTGTATAATTTGATGAAATTTGAACTTTTCCCTGTTTTGCAGAGCAGGGGTAATTTTAATGGGAATCTGATAATTAGACCTGCTCACCCTAAACAAATGGCCAGAATTTGAAGCAGGAGAGTTAATTTATAACACTGCACATGACAGAGAACTTGATTTCCTAGGCCTTTGTCTTTTAGTGAATAAAGTGAGCTACATCATATCCCTATGACCAGGTATGGGGTGGCCAGCAGTTTGTCCATTTCAGGGATAGAGAAAACAGCTGTTAAGACCTTTCCCAGAGTCACACTTAACACTTAATACCTAGAATTTATTAGTGGTGAATAATTTTGCTAAAATACCACTTTGGTATATTCACCACCACCAATTACATGTAAAAATTTTTAACATTGGGGTTTTTTAAGATTTTGAGTCTTGAATTCTCTCCTTCCTTCCCTTCTCCCATGCCCCTCCCCCAAGATGGTAAGCAGTCTGATATACATTTTACATGTGTGATCACATAAAATACTGCATTGGGACAAAAAAATTAGATTTTTATTAAAATAGATTTTCCAGGTCTAGAAAAAATCAAAATTTTTCCTTTGATGTTACATATGTAATGAGAACCAGATAGAAAGTGGAAGGAAATTCTCTTCCTTGCATCTCTCTTTGTAAACAGTAACACTGCATCCCTTTCTTTCCTGGCTCTAATTCAAAGCCCTTTCATGCCCCTTCTGTTGGTGCATGGTACATGAAGATTATAATTGACTTCATGGTAACAGTAACACATAGAACTTTTCTGTATCTCTGCTAACAGAATGGCAATTTTTTTTTCCAGCCGTCCCAAATGTGTGGATGAAGTTGCTTTTCAGGAAGAAGTAGTTGCAGTGTTAAAGAAATCCTTAGAAGGAGCTGATGTGAGTTGAACCCTGTTTACCTTATTACTTGGAAATGTTTTCCTAGATTGGGATTGACTTTTCAGAAGTTTCATACTAAGTCTTTAGCATCATCAGAACAATTCATGTTTCCATGTGGATTTGTGTCAAGTTTTTGCCATGAGAACACAGATAATTTAAGCATTTGTTGTGATTCTGCAGCCATACCATAGAGAACACTGGGACAGATGCACACATCATTTCTGTCTCTGTTCTAGTAGTTAGACCACTGGTTCATCTGAACCCCAAATTCTCAACTATTTGTGGGTACTCCTCATAGAATCCAGCTAGACAATTCCATCTATTATTATTATTAGATAATAGCCATATCATAATAGCTATCCATTTACTCAGCACCTACTATATTTTGGGCACTGGGTTATACACTTAACAAATGCTGCTGTCTCTTTTGATCCTCCTCATTACGCTGGTTTTAGAGCACACATTTAATAACTAGAGTGTCAAAAGAACTTACCTCATCTGATGGCCCTCCTTCCCTCCACTCTTATCTAATTGTGGATTGAGTAAGTTAAAGGACAGCATTTCCTGGGGGTTTGGACCAACTGCAGAATTTGGGTTGGAATATAGTTTGATTCAACACAAATTGAGTAAATGCCTGCTCCATGTACAGAGCTGATCCAGAACTTCTGGGGAGGATAACAGGAAGTTTTAAGACAAAGTTCTTCTAAGAGAAGGCCCACAGAAATGAGCAGTGAGGCCTAAAGAGGTTCATCGATGAACCCAAGGACACCTAAAGAGTCCGAGCCACAATCAAAGTGAAGGTATCTGAGACCTCATCCAGGGAGCAGAGGACAATGCTAAGGGGAGACAAAGGTCTGTCTGCTTCCACTTTGCTGCAGCTCTTAGGTCTGGTTAGCTGATCAGAGGCCTTAATCTCTTAAATGGGCAAAGTTTAGGAAAGACAACTTTCTGTGGACTAGCAATGAAATACAAATGGAAAAACACAAGTAAATGTGTTTACATGGAAGTTTGTACTCGACACAATTGCTGGTGCCATTTCTGGACACTCAGCAGGTCAAGTGAAAGGCCTACATGGAGATTTAGCCATCCACTCAAGGAGCCAGTTAATGTTTATTTTCTGCCCCCTCTATCACCCCATGTGCTCACCTTTCTCAGGGAAGAGCAGACCAGAGAAGACCTGGAGGAGGAGCTAGAAGACTTGAGGTTGGGACTCCCTTAGAAGTAAGGCCTCTGGAGTTAAAGAGGAAAAAAGGAGCCAGAGGGATGCTCGGGGCCCTTACCTGCTCTCCCCCTAAGCATTATATGGAATGACTTGAGCTGCTACTCATGGTCAAGGCCTTGTTACTGTGAGAAGTGCATCTCACTAAATTATAGCCTCAGAATTAGAAAGGACTAAAGCCTCTATTTAGTTCAGCCTGTACCTCCTGAGAGGAAGCATGGTGTGATAGAGAGAGCACTGACCTGAGCCAAAAGGCTCTAGGTTCAAGTCTAGCCTTATCTGTAGGTGGGCTTTCCTTATGTGATTTTCTCTATACCAGTGGCATCATAGGTCCAGGCCCTTTCCACTGCCCTTAGAATTCATGGTAGCTTTTTGTCCTTGTGTATTTTCTCCACCAGTGTAGCTACTGCTGGGAGACAAGCATTTTTTCTATTTAATAGGTATTTTTATGATTAAAAAATTAGAAGCTCCTGACATAGTGCAGGATTCAAGATGAAATTGCATTTAATTAATACTGAATTCAGATGAGCTCCAGTATGTCCAGTATCACATCTCTTCTGCCACCAAGCAAAGTAGAGATCCTTAGAGTAAATCTGCTGCCTGCTCAGTATGCTCAGAGCACTGAGGATAGTGCTGACCCATCATTACTGTTTCATTCACCCTTCTCTAAGGGTCCTTCTCCATGTGTCCCTTCTGAATAGGGCATTAAACTCCAACCTTGGGCAGCTAGGTGGCTCAGTGGGTTGAGAACCAGGCCTAGAGTTAGGAGATTCTGGGTTCAAATCTGGCCTCAGATAACTTCCCAGTTCTGGGACCCAGGGAAAGTGACTTAACCCTGATTGCTGAGCCCTTGCCACTCTTGTCTTAAAATCAATACTAAGAAGGTAAGGATTTAAAAAAATAAAACTTCAACCTTGTGTTCCCACAGCTCCCCAACCTTTTGTTCTATGGCCCACCTGGAACTGGAAAAACCTCCACCATTCTGGCAGCTGCAAGGGAGCTGTATGGGTAAGCTGGCTTCATTGTTGTCTGTGTTGTTTGCTTTATATATTTGCAGCTTAACAAGGGATCACTGAAAAGTTGTCATTCAGGTCAATTCAGGCAACATTTATCATATGCTGGCCGCATACAAAGCACTGTTTGGTACCAGAGAGGCAAAGGCATAAAAGAGACTGCCCCTAAGGAGCTTACAGTGGGTGAAGGGACGAATACAAAGAAACTGGGAAAGATGCCCACTGCCCTGGGATGATTGGACAAGGCCTCCTGGTGATGGAGGAGGAGGAAGTTCCTTAGCTGAGCTTTGAAGGAAGAAAATGACTCTGAGACATGGAGGTGAGGGAGGCCATTCCCAGTGTGGCAGGCAGCTTGTACAAGTACATGGAGGTATAAATGAAATGAGGATCAGATGGAAGTCCAATTTGGATAAAATGAAGTCTGGAATAGGAAGAAATAAGGCTGAAAGAGTAGGTTGGAGCCAGAGTGTTGAGAGCCTATATTTTTATTCTTTAGGGAAGAGTCACTGAACATTTTCAAGCCAAGGGTCTTGTGTCTTTCGGAAGATTATTTTGGTAGTGACCTCATGGAGGCTGGAAATGCTTAAAGTAGGAGCCAATAAGGAGGCTATTACAGAAGTCCAGATCAACAGTGATGTGCACTAGAGCAGTGGTGGCAGTTTGAGTGCAGAGGATAGAACTTAAGGTAGAATTGAGCAAAAGAGCTAGTTGGTTGGCTCTGGGGAGTAAAGGAGACGGGAAAAGTAAAGCATGAGTCAGAAGCTACAGTCCAAGGGCCAGCTAGGTATCACAATGGATAAATCTAACTCCCAGACTGGAGTTAGAGGGTCTCTGTTCAGATCTGGTCTCAGACACTTCCTACCTATGTGACCTTGGACAAGTCACTTAACCCTAATTGCCTAGCCCTTCCGCTTCTATCTTAGAATTGTTACTAAGGCAGAAAGTAAGAGTTCAAAAAAGAAGTGAGAAAAGGCTATGTCCTAGATAACCATGGCCATGGTATTTTTCTCAGTACAAATAAGGGAAGTTGGAAGATGAGCAAATTTGAGGGCAAAGATAATGAGTCCTGCTCTGAACATGTTGCATTTGAGATGCCAGTGGAAGATCAAGGAAAATACTAGCAGTCAGCTCATGATCACAGAATTACAGTATTTCAGAGATGAAAGGAATCCCAGGCTACATAGCCTGATCTATACCAAGAAGAATCCTCATTTTACAATACACCCAACTAATACACATCTAGTCTTTGCTCAAAAGCCTCTAGTGAGGAGTATCAGGAACCTGCTTCTCTACTTCTAATGATAGCCTAATACAATTTTTTTTTTTTAACCTCACCTTCTGTTTTAGGATTCATACTGTGTATCAGTTCTGAGGTGGGAGAGTGGTAAGGGCCAGGCAATGAGGGTTAAAAGTGGTTTGCCCAGGTTATATAGCTAGGGAGTGTCTGAGGCCAAGTTTGAACCCAGATCCTCTTGTTTCCAGGCCTGGCCCTCTCCACTGAGACACCTAGGTGCCCCCTTAACAAGTATTTACTGAGGACTTGTTATTTTCTAAGCCTTGAATAAAACAATCATTGCCCACAAGGACCTTACATAAATAATGGGGAGGTTATACATACATACATATACATACTCATAAGCGTGAATTAATTTGAAGGAGAGGGCAATGCCAGCTGGAGAGATTAGGAAAGGCTTCATCTAGGAGATGGTATAATGAGTTGCTTCTTAAAGGAAATGAGCCCAAAAGTTTCACAACCAAATGCAGAAAAGCAGAAATATTTGATTTTTATAGCATTATAGTCTGAAAAGGATACATTTAATATTAAACTCAACAAAGGGACTGCAGGGGAAAAAAGACTAAAAATTAATTGGAAACTTAAGTCTTATCCTAAAGAATGAGCGGATCAAAGAACAAATCATAGAAATAATCAACAATTTCTTTAAAGAGAATGACAACAAGGAGATAAATTTATCGAAATCTATGGGATACAGCCAAAGAAGTACAGAAATAATTAGGGGAAAACATATTTCTAAATGCTTATATCAACAAAATAAAGAGCAGATTGGTGAATTGGGCATGAAACTAAAAAACTAGAAGAAACAAATGCTGAATTAAACTCCAAATTAGAAATCCTGAAAATCAAAGGAGAAATTAAGAAAATAATTGAACTAATATTAAATAAAACATGGTCTTTGTTTTATTGGGGGGGTGGGGAGCCGGCAAAATAGGTTTAAAAAAATGAACCAAATTACCAGTATCAAAAATGTAAAGGGTGAATTCACAACCAATGAAGAGAAAATTAGAACGATTATTAAGATTTATTGGGGGGGGCAGCTGGGTAGCTCAGTGGATTGAGAGTCAGGCCTAGAGATGGGAGGTCCTAGGTTCAATTCTGGCCTCAGACTCTTCCCAGCTGTGTGACCCTGGGCAAGTCCCTTGACCCCCATTGCCTGCCCTTACCACTCTTCTGCCTTGGAGCCAATACACAGTATTGACTCCAAGACGGAAGGTAAAGGTTTAAAAAAGAAAAAAAGAAAAAAAAGATTTATTTTGCCCAATTATGTGTAAATCTGATAATCTAAAACAAAATAGGTGAATGTTTTTAAAAAGATAAATTGCCCAGATTAACAGAAATGTAGCTTCCTTGTGAAAAACTACAATGAAGACCTTTTAATCATTTAGTAACTGAAGCTCTGCATCCAGTCTGGGATGGACTAGCCATAATACCTGTTTCTAAGGAGAGTAGAGCTATGACTCATTTGAATTTAGAATTCTAATTTGAGAGGTGCTGTTTGCTATTTAATGAGGAGACAGTGTGGGAAGACCTAGGAGGTCCACATTCCAGGCTCATTTCTGCTGCTAATTACGTGTAGTCTTAGGTGAGACATCGAACCTCCTTGGGTCATCTGTAAAATGCAAAGGTCCGAGTAGGTCACTTCCAAGGTCACTTTCAGCTCCAGGATTCTGAGTATAACCTTTTTGATAAAAATGTTATTTGCTAGGTATATTTTTATAAAACTGTCACAAAATGTGAAAATGTCAAGAAATGGATTGAGTGGAATAATGCACATAATCCTTGATTTTCTTCATATGGTACAGACCCGAACTTTTCCGACAAAGAGTTCTTGAATTAAATGCATCAGATGAACGTGGAATACAAGTTATTCGGGAGAAAGTCAAGACATTTGCTCAACTAACTGTGGCAGGAAGTCGTTCAGAGTAAGTGTGTAAATAGAATTAGCCAGTAAGCTGAGTTTTTCCTTCTCCATGGCAGGACACAAAATCTGCCCAACATACCCTTTTGTTCTAAATGTAATGTACCCCGATTAGTGAGTATTTTCTAATTTTGAATCCCATTTTAACAGTCTAAACCGAAATGTAACCATCAGGGGGTCATTCAATCTCTTTTTTCCTCTGTAGCAATTTGTATTGCTATTTTTCAGAGATCTGTGTGGGAGAGGGTAGAAGTTAGTAATTTAGGTGAAAAGGAATTCTGTTCACTTTTAGCCATAAATTAAATTAGAAAAACTCAGACTTCTCGTGCACTTGGTACCCTAAGTCAAGAGTTTAACCTTTTAGTGTCTGAAAATATTTCAATTTCATAACAGAATTGATTTTTTAAATGCTACTGAACTGGGAGGAATAGGGGAAGAATATTGTAAAGACAAAGCAATGGCCAGTATATATTATCTTCCTAAAGTCAACATTGTGTGCAGTTCCTTGGACAGAATGCTTTCAGTACTATGATCAGAGCTAGGGGTCATTATGCAATGTGAGAAATGTCTCTACATTACTGTTGGCCTCCTGTTTTTGATACAGTGGGAAGCCATGTCCTCCCTTTAAGATTGTAATACTGGATGAAGCTGACTCCATGACCTCTGCAGCCCAAGCGGCTTTAAGACGTACGATGGAGAAGGAGTCCAAAACAACTCGATTCTGCCTCATCTGCAATTATGTTAGTCGGTACGTGCACTCTCTATTCCACAAGGGGATTTGGTCACAGCCTTCCAGGATAGCTCAGCTAAGGAATAAAAAGAACAACTTTTGAAGGTACTCAGGGTGCCAGTGCACTAGAATTTCTTCTTGGCTTGGTACCTGAAATATTCTTGATAAACCCAACTTCTGAGAAATTCTCTTTAGAGAGTTATCACTTTTCCAACCTGATCCATCTTTTCTTACAGGATAATTGAGCCCTTAACTTCCCGATGTTCCAAATTCCGCTTCAAGCCTTTGTCAGATAAAGTTCAACACCAGAGATTACTAGACATTTCTGAGAAAGAAAATGTGAAAATCAATAATGAGGTAAGGTAACAAGTATGATCTAATTGCTTTGTGTCTGTGAAGAAGCTATGAAAGTCAAAAGGACTTTTTGGCATGTAGTAGCCCATCCTACAGGTGGATTTCAGTTCATTTAGCAGCTGCTGGAACATGGAGGAACCTTAGCAATATAACAGGGTTGCTGTGGGGTTTCCTCTGCTATTAAGTAAAAATCATTTTAAGTTAGCTCATTATGGAACCTGAGGTTAAGCCCACAGATTTGAAGTGGATTGCAGGCACACACATAAAACAAATCCTGTATACATATTTCTGCTTAATTAATATTTCTTTCTTAGTTATTGGCCCCTTTGTTTCAGGCAGTATTTGATGCAGTGATGTTTTAGTAGAGGGAAAGAACCTGTAGTCCCTAGACCTTTGGAATTTATTTTTTATAGCTAGTTCCTCTTTTTTATTCAAACTCTTTGTCACATGATTTACATTTTCATATTGCAGGAGGCTTTTTTTGAGAGTCCAGGAGAGATTTCTTCCCTCTCCCTCTTGTCATTCTTTTTGTCAGTCAAGCTGTCAAACCAGGCCACTCACACCGATGCTGTGATTGGATTCTCTCCTGATTTCTTCATGAGTAAAAAGTATTTACAAAACCATACAAGTGTTTGGATATCAAAAGGTAGCAGAAAAACATAAGAAAAAATGTTTAGGATCTGGAATTTTAGACCAGTGGTTCTTCCCATAGAGACAAAACTCAAATCTGGTTATGCTTGGTATTTGCCCAAGGTTGCTTGTCCAGAATAACATGTTTGGGTTTTTTCCCCCTTTTTTAGGGAATAGCTTACCTTGTGAAAGTGTCAGAAGGAGACTTACGAAAAGCCATCACATTTCTTCAAAGTGCCACTCGATTGACAGGTGGGCAAGAAGTCACAGAGAAGGTGATCACAGAGATTGCCGGGGTAGGAGCACCTTGATGTTCTCAATTCTTTTTAGTCTGTTTGTGTATTCTTGGGTCTATTACTGCTGTTTAAGAGACTCAGGGAAGAAACTATTCTATGGATGATGTTACAATTGAGAAAACTGGCTGCTTGTGATTCTGCTGACTTGCAGCTGATGAGGCAGGCAGGGTTCATGGACTAGAGAGGAATCCCATCAGGTAAGTGACATAGATGGAATAGATGGATGCCTCAATCCAAGGATTTATTAGTCAGTTGCCTAAATTCTGGCTTTTTTGACCTAGCCATCATCAGTGTAAACAATGGACCTTTGAAACCCTCTCCATTAAACTGTGAGCATGTGTGACAGTACCCTTGGGCTGGGCTGTCCCTGTTCCCACTCCCAATAATCAAAGTGGGGAAAGAGGACAGAGCACAGCGAAAAGAGAGGTTCAGCTTTGGGCAGAGAGAATAAACCAACTTTAGCAAAATATCTCAAAGTGTTAGGAATCTCATCTCCTTAAGCCCCAGGTTAACAATCCCTGCAAGGGAAGGAACACCTTTGAGCCTAGTAGATATCTGCAGAGCACCCCTTGCCAGCTGGAGAAAGCAGCCCCTTTCAGAGTTCTTTAAATTAAGCCCAAATCTGGATGGCTGCATCCTCCCGTCTGGGGTCAAGCAGAATAGGTGATCACTCTTCCCATACAACTTACCTGTTTGACAGCATCTTCCTCACTTCTCTATTCCTTTTTTGTTTGCTCACAGCAATAATGAAAGCCAGCATTTACCCAGCACTTGCAGGTTTGCAAAGTGGGTCACATAGATAGCACATTTTGTTCTCACAACCACCCTGGGATGTAGGTGCTACATCACCCCCATTTTATAGATGAGGAAACCTAAACAGAGGGGTTAAGTGGCTTGCCCAGAATCACAGGTCTTGTGTCTTGAAGATTAATTTGAACTAGGGCCCTCCTCACTGAGCTTAGAGCTCTAGCCATTCCATGGAGCTGTCAGAGGGCCCTGGGGCTCTTCTTTAGATTATGCCTCCTGGTAGTCCTGGTGGCACAAAGGGAGGCAAGATGTGGCCCCTGACCCTACCTACATGAAGGCCATCTCCAAGCAAAAGGGAAAGATCAACAGATCACCTCATTCAGGCCCCACTCTGAATCCTCCCTCCATGCTGCCCTGGCTTCTCTCAGCCACTTGGCCTGTGCCTCCTTGATATTGCCAAGCAGTCATAATCAGGCACATTTAAGTCACGTATTCAGCCTTGTGCCTGTTCTTTGTGAAGCATAGAAAGTTTAGAAAGTTAGAACACTGCTGAAAACTGATACAGAACTCTCAGGAAAAGTCCGAGACTTCAGAAAAGAGTTTTCCTAGATACCCTCATCCTAACAGGTGCAGCACATATTCTCACTTTTAATTGGAAAGGACGCAGTTCTGAAAGCCTCTTCCTGAGCTTCTACATGATAGAAAAGCACCACATGATCAGTGCCAAGGACCACTGGGCTACTGCTGCTCACCAAGGCTTGAACTAACTAGAGAAAAAGAATTTGCAGATACATCATCAGGAAATGAAAATGTCTCCTAATCATAGAGGATGTTCTCACACCACCTCCCCATTTAAGCACCTTAACGTTTTAAGCTTCCTGATGATGAATACAATGGGTTCACTCTTCTGTACTCACTGTACTACTCAGTCCCTCCTTCTCTTGGAAAGTTGGCTGGCTTTAAAGTCCATGATAAACCACCATCTTGAGTGGCAACACATAAAACAAGTTCAGTCTGTTACATTAAAAGAACACAATTAGTTCTATGAGCTGGAAGAAATTAGGGTCAGAGTACTGTGTACCACCATAAGTAGTAAGAGATCACACACAAAAATTAAGAGTTCCAGACCAGGTACTTTTCACAGCTAGAGGGCAAATTCTTGACCAGCCTAGGTGCAGAGACGATTACAAAATTCTTCCAACTAGAAAGGGAAACAGTTGATTAGAGGGAGGGGAAGAATCCTGGTATGAAATATCACTGAAAAGGATCTGATATTCCAGGTATATAAGCAGCTAACAAATATTTGAGGAGGGAAAAAATCCATTCCCTAATGATAGTCAAAGGGTTTGAGAAGTCATTTCTTAAAATGTGAATTGTAAACTAGTAATAGGAAAGAATGGCCCAAATCCCTAAATCATCAAGCATTTAAATGTCTGCCATGTGCCAGGCACTCTGCTTGGCACAGGAAATACAAAGACTTAAAATGAAAATTCTGAGGTTTCACCTCACTCAGCAGATTAGTAAAAATGACTTAATAGATTCTGGTGGAACCATGTTCTAGAAAGGAATTTGGGATTAGAGGAAGAAAGTAGTTAAGACTATACTCTTCAATCCATAGACCACTGCTTAGGCTTTACTTGTCTCTTAAGGCCTAGGTCAGTGATAAAAAAACGCCTCCCCCAATATACTTACAATACTTAGAGCAGCATTTTTGTCATAGCAGCAAACTGAAAACAAAGTGAATGCCCATTGGAGAATGGCTAAACAAGTTATGCATTAATGTGGTGGAATATTACTGTGCTAAAGTAATGATATATGTGACTACAGAGGAGCTCAGAAAGCATGGGCATGAATACAAAGAAAAACCAGCAGAATCAGAAAAACATACACGATGACAACAGACTTGTAAATGAAAAAATAACAGGATAGTCACAAGTCAATCTGCAAAATTACATGATCACAGCTCAGAGGACTTTGGAGGTGGAGCACTGAATCAAATGTTAGACTTTTTTAATAGGTTGGTATTTTACCTTAAAAGGTAAAAAAATTTTATTAGAAGAGATTGGAGAGGATACATTTGAAAATGTGACATAAACGAAAGATATCAAAACACAGTTTTAATAGTTCTGAGAGTTTAAAAGCAATTTTGTGTACTTAATCCTGGAGAAGACGAAAGATTAACAAGCATACTGACCAATTATTCAGAGAAAATTGTTCAAGCAGTAGATTTTGGCTTAACTTAAGAATTTGACCAGAAGTGTAAGGGGCCAGATTTACTCATTTGTGCCTTTATAGCCTGAGCTTTTGGCCCACAGGTGGCAAATGTTGATAGAATTCATTTGGCTCTTTATACATCAGGTTTCAAAGTTGAAAGGGACCTTAGAGGTCATCTGTTCCAACCTATCCCTGAGAAGTGACCCTTCCTGCATCATCCCTAAGTTTTAAGTACAAGAAAATACATTATAAAAACTGTATAAAATAAGTTTTTACTTCCCCTTTTACTTTTCTAATAGCTGACTTTTAGGGCATAAAGGTTTATTTTTGCATAGTTAATATGAGCCCTTAACACGTATTCCAGGGAGCCCTTGTGCAGGTTGGAGTGAAAAAGGGTTTTCCTCTAACATTTGAAAAATCTTTTAAGTACCTATGGCAAATTTGTGATTAATCTCCCATTTTCCTTTTAGGTGGTACCCACAGGAACAATTACTGGTATATTCTCCGCCTGCCAGAGTGGTTCTTTTGAAAAATTGGAAGCCCTTGTAAAGGTGTAGTTTATATTTGCTGTCTACATTATAGTACAAATGGGAACCCTGGGGACAAGCTAACCTTTCTGTTTCTCTAATCCAATAGGATTTAATTGATGAGGGCCACGCAGCAACTCAACTTATAAACCAACTTCATGATGTGGTAGTAGAAAAAGATGACCTCACTGACAAACAGAAGTCCATTATCACAGAGAAACTTGCGGTAAGCAAGCTGCAGGGTTAGCATCCCTTAAATGAAACTGAGGGAATCCCTGGGCCTCTTAACTATTTTATGTTTGTTTTTCCCTCCAGGAAGTAGATAAGTGCCTGGCTGATGGTGCTGATGAACATTTACAGTTAATCAGTCTCTGTGCTACAGTGATGCAGCAATTAACTCAAAATGTGAATTGAAAAAAAAACCTTTGTACATTTTTATGACAATAAAATTTGGATGAATGAACTTTTCTCTCCTATCTCTGGATTGCTCTACTTGCTGGGGGAAGATCTCCCTTCACTGGAACTTTAGAGGACACATCCTAACCATATTATATCTTCCTCAGCCCACATAGCAACACTGAAGGAAGCTGGCAATAAGTTAAACAAGAGCAACCATTTTGAATTCAAAGTGAATATACAAGTAATTTATTGAACATTCAAACTTCATTAAGACATGTGCAATATGGCAATTTTACTGGGTTTAACCCTACCTAGTTTTATGATTGCTTGCTGGGGCTTAGCAACAGGGTCCAGTTCACACTTAGCACTAATTAAATACTTTATTGAATAAATACAATACCAAACAAAATGCATTCAAATGCTTTCTTAAAAAAAAATTAGTCCATTTGAAAAGCCTTTCCTATTCAGTCTACTGACTAACACAATAAAGGCAGATATGCTAGTTTAACATAATTGGCTGATTTTATACAGCACTTATATCTTTTAGTCCACAAGTAAATTATTAAATGATAGAGAACATCTAATACAACCATTTCTACAGAACTAGGAAATAAATTTCTAATAAAGAAAGATTTTACAGACCCCATATCTTTTACACCCAACCCCAACAGTCTAACTCTAAAGGAGAAAGCCAATAGCTCTTTCCCCACAAGAGCTCACGACTAAAGTCGCTTTGCTATCAAAAATCTGTATTTCTGATCCGTAATGAGCATTGAGACAAGATTCAATATTCCCAAAGAAAGAAGCACAATGCACGTTGTGAATCGCCTATTCAGCAACAGCGAGCACTGCATTCAAAACCATCTCATCCCAGGGATTAAATAAGATCAGCCACATTCATTGGCATCTCCTCCACTGTAGTATTGTAGAAAGTCTCAATGTCACGAAGAATCCTCTTGTCTTCTTCAGTAACAAAGTTTATAGCCACACCTTTCCTCCCAAATCGACCACCTCTGCCAATTCTGCATAAAAGAAAAACAGCAATAATTATAGTATATTCCTTAACCTACAAGGAGATGATCCACTTGTTAACCAGCTGCTGTTTAATTGCCAAGGTAATAGAGTGCTTCTATTTGGAGCACTAGCTGCTAATCAAAGTATCTAGACGAGGGAAAAAAATCTTCCTTAGCAGTTAGTGCCAAAAGTAAGCAGATCAAGGCTTGTGTCTGGCTGCAAAATGAGATCTCAGGTCTTGAGCATTGTGATTTTAAGCAGATGACAGTATTCTGTTTGGGGTAGTGAATTAAGCCCATACCAAAGTGGGCAAAGATCGAAGGTCAGCCTGGGACAGATGTAAAACTCCAGGAATGAAACAAAGAGAATTGTTATATACTCCATTTCGACGCACCTCTGGAACTGTAGACTGTAAATGTAAATAACTTGAAGGTTAACTATTTTTCTAGGACTTACAATTCTTTTCAGTGGGAAAACTTAACTCCTTATTCTCCAAGTATTTGGTATGGAAACCCAAACTTATCACTGCTTTTTGCTCAGTTTCACACACAAACCACACTAAAAGTTAACAAAAATGTGGTTTAAACCCAACAGTTCTGCCTTCCTTCATAGAAACCAGACAATACAAACCACCTAATATACAAAGAGGCTAATACACAAAATGGCTTTGGCTAGGACGTTGGGAACTTAAAATATCAAATAATCATGACAAAAGAAAAACAAATATATAAATACCGACTCGCTCTTTATTCAAACAGTGTGCTGTTTCGCTTATGAATCCACGTCCTAAATTACGTCACGCCGTTTCTGAGTGCCATCTCACGTCATCAACTGCTGCTATCGACTCCTGTATTTTTTAAAAAGTCTTTTTTTACATCAAGTAACAAAGCACAATTTAATTTATTTAGGGATCAAGCCACTATTAACTATATGCCAGGGACACAAAACTCGGTTACTACCAGAACACACCAAGAGAGAATCCCACTAGAGAAAAATCACCAAGAAAGCACAAAAGACACAGGAGCAACATGAGAACACAATGAGTCTTAAAAGAACTAAGGCTCAAATATAAATGCAACAAGACCTAAAACCCTCTTTCTGACTTTCAATTTAAAGCGAGTCTTTTTTCCTTTCCTTTTACAAATCTTCAAAAATTTGGGCCACATTCCAGACTCAAGGTAAGTTTTCCCACTGTTTTTAAACTAAGCCAAGAGCTCTTACCCCCAACATATCTGCATTTAAATAGCAGCACTGTGTCAATCTATGTTTCTTCCTAAAATACAATCTCTATTTTCAAGGCTGTCTGGCCTGAAGCAAAGATTTTTTATTGGAAGCTACAGAGTGCCAGTAAATGAATTACATAAATTTACATTATTAAATGTGATATATAAATCCAATCACATACCATCTTACTAACCTGTGAATATAGTTTTCACGATTGGTAGGTAGATCATAGTTTATAACCAAAGATACTTGCTGCACATCAATCCCTCGAGCCTAGAAAAAGCAGTTAATAAAATTAAGTTCCATGTAACAAGCACTAGTAGTCTTTAGGCCTATCCAGCTAAGTAAGTTTTGTGGTCTCAATGTGCTAGCACTTGCTCTTCTGTCTTAAAGAGTTTTTAATCAAAGATAATTTTCAAAAACAGCTGGCCCTTACTTAAAACTTTTTAAGTCCCATCAATCCACTCCAAACCCACCATATTTCCTCCTGTGCCCCACACTGCACTAAAATGTTGGCCACAAAGTAGTAATGGACTACAACGATGTAGTTCATTGTGGAGTGTGGTCTATTTTTCTCCCAAACTACTTTTAACTGGGAAAAGGCAATTAAAGACCTTTCCCAAATATAGTTTTTGGGAAGTTTCAGCAGTGTTTGGCTTTTAAAAAGTTAAATATAATTACCAACAAATCTGTAGTGATCAGAACCCGGCTTGACCCTGATCTGAATTCCCTCATGATAACATCTCGCTCCTTCTGGTCCATGTCACCATGCTACAAAAGAAAACATTAAAATTTTAGTCTTGCCTTTTCTTCACCATATTAACTTTTATAATTAACTGCTTTAGTCAACCTGTATTCTTGGAAAGCTGATGACTTGACCATAGCTATGTCTTGGCCAAGGTTTTAAGGCCAATAACAGTGTTTGAGATCAAGCGTCCCTGGCTGCTATGGCATATATAGCAAAACAGACAGGGATAGTAAAAAAACATTTTGATTTAAGCAGGGGGAACGACAATACAGCACTTCACTGCTGTATTGTAACTAGTTCCTGCATTAAATGCTGTAAGGAAAAAAAACTAGATGTTATGAATATTCTGAAATAAGACACCATGCCTCTTACCAGAGCAGAAACTGTGAAATCCCTTGCATGCATCTTTTCAGTCAGCCAATCTACCTTTCGTCTCGTGTTCAGAAAAATAACAGCCTGTGTAATGGTCAGTGTCTCATATAAGTCACAAAGAGTATCCAGCTTCCATTCCTAAAACAAAAAGTTGTTTCAATCAAGCAGTCTCCATAGGAAATAACATACATCAAAAAAAAGCAGAAGTCCCACCTCCATTCCTACACCACTAGGCAAGTGAAATCTAAAGTCAGCCAGCAGTTTGTATCAGTAGCACTGGTTCAGATATCGCACTAGGATCTTAAGACATAGGACACTGGACATTAAGAAAGAGGTCCACCCAAGTCTCTTTTCGATCTAGTGCATTTGTTCTTCTTCTTGTATATACTGTGCTAGCATTATTACAAAGACCAAGGCATTGCCTTAATTTTTGCAATTTTAGCACAGTGCTTTGAAACAAGAAGGCATACAATCCTTGCATCAAAATTAAGCTACAACTTGAACAGGTTAATTACCTCTCTTTCAACATTAATGTAGAATTGTTTGATTCCCTCAAGGGTCAATTCTTCTTTCTTCACTAGAATGCGAATAGGATCTCTCATGAACTTTTTGGTCACTTCTAACACATCAGTTGGCATTGTGGCAGAAAGCAACACAACCTTTAGGAAAAAAAAGTAGAAAAGTATAAACACTTTCAAAAATTTTAATTGCCCAACTCAATACCTTTGATTCCAGTGATGATCTTGTTTGAGACCAAGCGTCCCTGTCTTACTATGTTATCAGTTAAGACAGGGATAGTATGAAACATTTTGCTTTGAGCAGGGGGAACGACAATATGGGCACTGTCACAGCCATATTGTAACTTGAACCTGCAATAACCCTTACACTGGAACAAAAGTCACATGTTTGTACCTGAATATTTGTACTTAATTTCTGGAAAATCTCGTAGATTTGATCCTTAAATCCACGACTCAACATTTCATCAGCTTCATCCAAAACAAACATCTTGATCCATTTTGGAGCTGTTATTAAAGAAACAGCACTATGTTAAAAAAACTTATGGGCCAAGTTATTGCTAAAAGTCCTATTCCCTCTCCCCTGCCCCAAGTACACTATTATTCAATGTTTAATATAATTAAAACAAAAGAAATCTGTGAGCAAGAAATGTCCCAAGTCCAACCACATTTTACAGCCAGAAGACATTTCTACATTGCTTAACTAGTCAGAAAATTAAAACCAAGACAGATTCAAATTAGAATTTCAAAACTTACAAAGATATCTTCGGTTTAGCATATCAAACACTCGCCCAGGAGTTCCAACGACAATGTGTGGTGCCTCCGCCTGCAGTTTTTGCATTTCATTCCGAACATTGGTGCCACCAATGCAGGCATGACATGTTGCTCCCATATAGTCTCCAAGAGCTAAAATTACCTTCTGGATCTAAGTTTTAAAAAAGATTTTTATTTTTACATCATTACCAAAACAAATCTACTAGCTAAAACCTGGCAAACAAAAGCTAAATGTCCTAAGTCATGTCTGTAACTAGTCTTGCATGCATGCAGTCACCTAAAATTCATGCTGGTCCACAATTAATGCTGACAAGTGCAAAAATATTCAGTTATCTTGTGGTTTTCTAATCCATGCAGCTTGTAGCACTTGTGGCAGTCATTCCACCTTCAGGCAGTAGTTGTGACATAACCTCTAAGTCAGGAAATAGAGGTATAACCTTTCTTGAGAAGTCTTTAAAAAGTCCTAATTATCTAATTTTAAGCACATTGTGATTTTTACTGTCATAAACTACAACTAATTTACTGAATGATAGACTAAAAGAGTTTGGATTTTTCCGATTAAGTCTATTTTAGAACAAAAAAAAAATGGTATGGCCAGGTCTTAAAATGCCAATGTAGCAAGCAAGCCTTAAAGGCAGTTAAACATGCAAAGTTACAAACACAGAACCACAAAAATCACAAGACTACAAATCACATGTGCACCGCAGTTTTCATGTTACACAACTGCATATTAAATTCTTTTATCTTGAAAACTGTATCATATCTTCCATTGAGAACTGAAAACTTATGACCTTATTTTCTGGGAAACTGGTGTGCTAACCTGCACGCCATACCTGAACCCACCTTCTATACTATGGGCAATGGCTACATCAATATGAGCTGTTTCCACAAGGAAAAAGGGTAGCTCTGCATGGATCACACTTCAGCTCTTCTAGATACAGTTGTGAAACCTGAAAACCATGCCACAAAAGCAAGCGTTTTCTTTCAACTACACTATGGATACCTGTTGAGCCAGTTCTCTGGTGGGGGCCAATACTAGTGCTTGGGTCTCCTTGAGCTCAATCTCCAACTGTTGCAGGATGGAAATAGCAAATGTGGCTGTCTTGCCAGTACCTGACTGAGCTTGGGCAATCACATCATACCCTAAAAAAAGTAGGATACACATTTACTGTCCCCACCAGAGCCATAGCGAAGGTGCACCCTCTTCCTCTCTGGGCATTTCGGGTTGTGATCAGCACAGCGGTTCTCTCCATTTCAGGTCAGTCCCGAAAGATGGTAGGCCATCATGTCACGCCCCTGGCTCCTTGCTGGCTGGCTCACCCCGGCGCCCCCGCCCGGCCCCTTCGACGCCCACCTTTGATACAAGGGATGATGGCTCTCTGCTGAATGGCCGAAGGCTTCTCAAACCCGTAAGCGTAGATCCCTCGGAGCAGAGACTCTTTGAGATTCATATCATCGAAGTTGTCCACGATTTCGTTCCAGTTGCTCTCGATGACACCATCGGGGTCCATTCCCTCTGGGCCGCCATGGTCTCTGCGGGCGGCAACAACCAGAAGCGCTCCGTGAACCCCCTCCTCCCGCCGCTCGAGGCCGCACGTGGCCGGGGGCCGAGGCCCCAACGGCAGCCCCAGGATCTGGCCCAGGCCTGGTCCCGGCTCCCCCGCC
>NC_058132.1:683384639-683457968 GCF_016433145.1 Gracilinanus agilis
AGGAAGGAAGGAAGGAAGGAAGGAAGGAAGGAAGGAAGGAAGGAAGATACCTCTATTGTGCTCAGTCTCTTCCCCTGTTATATTGTAAACTCCTTGAGGGCAAGAACCCTCTTTATTTTTATGTATTTGTTTCCCTAGTGCTTAGTACTGTAATGGACACATACTAGTACATAATATTTATTCATTTTGATTGTTGACACAGCATACCAAAATTTATGAGATGGAGCTAAAGCAGTCCTTAGACACTTCTTTAACAAAAGACTTATTATTTATATTATAATAATAAAATAAAAATATTATTTAATAAAAACTTTTATTAACAAAATAAATGAATAGGGCAAACACCTTACAAAACTTGAATAACAATAGTCCAGAAATCCCCAACTAATCAATGAAATAGAAATTCTGAAAATTAAAGAGATTTACAAAATTGAAAGCAAAAAGATAATTGAATTGGTAAATAAAACTAAAATAATTTTTTTGAGGGGGAAAGGGGAAGAAAACAACTAATAAAAGATAAAAGTTTGCTGCTATGATTTTTTAAGAGAAAGAAAAACAAAATAGTTAAATGAAAAATGAAAAAGAAGAAATAAAGGAAATTATAAAAAAAAACATGCATTGACAAAACCAATAGCATTGAGAAATTAGATGACTATTTACAAAACATTAAATGCTCAGATTTTAAAAACAGAAATAGACTAAATAATCCAGTATCCAAAGAAATAAATTAACTAAGCTATAAATGATCTCTTAAAAAACAAACAAACACCTAAAACCAGGTGAATTTACAAGTGGTTTCAACCAT
The DNA here is from genome assembly GCF_016433145.1 of Gracilinanus agilis. NCBI lineage: Eukaryota > Metazoa > Chordata > Mammalia > Didelphimorphia > Didelphidae > Gracilinanus > Gracilinanus agilis. Next base: position 683,385,445 of record NC_058132.1, read on the forward strand.
TCAAAGAATAATTCCAATATTATATCAGTTATGTGCAATAAGAAGAAAAGAAGGCACCTTTCTAATTTCTTTCTATCATATAAATATAGTCTTGATACCTATATCATGGAGAGACAGAGCAAGAAAGAAAACTACATAACAATATCCTTATGAACATTTATATATAATGTAAAATAAAATATTAAAAAGTAGGCTACAATAACATTAGAAAGAAATTATACACTATGACAAGGTTGGGCTTAAACCACAGGGTCAGTTTGCATTAAAAGACTACAAATATGGGTAAACTTAATATTTGGTAAAACTTAAAGTTGCACTAAGACTTGGCACAACCTATATAACAAATAGTATAATAAAATAAATCATAAAACCATGAGATTATATTAATATTCACAAAGCTTTTGGCAAAACCCCAATTTTATTAAAAATCCTAGGAAGCATATTAATTAATACATAAAGCATTATATTTTATGGACCCTTTCTTAATATAGTATATAATGCTTTATGTTCAAGAACAAAAATTATTGGTAATAAGGAAAAGTTAGAAGCCTTCCAAAAGATCAAGGTTAAAGCAAAGATGCCCATTATCACTACTACTATTTATCACAGTATTAGGAATTCTAGCTGTAGCAATAAGACAAGAAAGGAATCTAGTGAATAAGTATAGGTAAAGAAGAAATAATTGTTTTTGCAGATTATATGACAACCTATTTGGAATATCCTAAATGAAATAATTAAAACAATAAATTTAGCAAAGTTGTAGGATATAAAATACATCTTCATAAATGTTCTGTATTCTTTACTAACAAAATCCAGTGAGAAGAGCTAGAAAGAGAAATTCCATTGAAAATAATTGTAGAAGTTATGAAGTATTTGGGAGTATATTTACAAAGATATCCATAGAAACTATATAAATCCAACTATAAAACCCTCTACAGAAATAAAGATACAGTTGGAAAAACATTAATTGCTCAGGGGCAGAACAAGTCAATGAAGCAAAAAATGAAGAGCCACTCCCCCAATTGATAAATGGGCAAAAGATATGAATAGACAAGTTTTCAGATGAAGAGATTAAAGTCACATAGAGGTATATGAAAAAATGCTGTAAGGGGACAGTTGGGTAGCTCAGTGGATTGAGAGCCAGGCCTAGAGACAGGAGGTCCTAGGTTCAAATCTGGCCTCAGACACTTCCCAGCTGTGTGACCCTGGGCAAGTCACTTGACCCCCATTGCCTACCCTTACTACTCTTCCACCTATAAGTCAATACACAGAAGTTAAGGGTTTAAAATAAAAAAAAAATTTTTATTTTTAAATGCTGTAAATCACTACTGATTAGAGAAATTCAGACAATTATGAGAGACATCAACTCATAGTCAACAAAATGACTAAAGTGACAAAAGGGCAAAATGATAAGTGTTGGAAGGGATTTGGAGAAATGGGAACATTAACACAGTTGGTGAAATTGTGAACTGATCCAACTGCCGGACGCCATCGAGGTTGTGAGGTAGTAGCCGTGCTAACCTCACAAGCTCTGACAATCCAGCACGGCAGGTTGTCAGGAGGATGGAAATTCCACACTCAGTTTACCCCATGTGATTCTTTTTACAGTGACGTTCACTTGAATTGAAATTATTGCAGTCAATATCCTTATCCAGCTCAAAGGAGACACGGAAAAACAGTATAGGTTCATGGCAAGAACAATCACAGCCACAGACTACCCACTATCCCAAAATAAACCCCTGTACAACCCCCTAGAGTATAGAAATTTCCCCTAGAATCAGTCCAGTAGAAAACCAGCAGTTAGTGAGTTAATGCAAGTTTCTAAAGTTTCCAGCAAGAAAATACCTGGCCTGAGTTTGTTCCCAAACTCCTACAGACCATAGAAACAGTGAAACACAAGGAAATTAAGGCAATGACAAACTAGCACAGAATCACCCTTCCAGAACTATATTCTTAGTGATCCTATAACAGAAAAAACACCATGGGAACAAAACATTGGACCAGACTGATATTATTGTATCTTATTGGATGTAATCAACTGCCATCACTATCTCCTTGATTGATGATGGGAATGAATAGTATAACGTAACTATATACATAATATAATTAGTTAAAATATAATTAACTATTATGTTTAGCTAGGAACTGATGTACCTGTACCTTACAGATGGCTGAAAATAATAAGTTCCAACAAGCCAGGCTATAATGAATAATACTTGACAAGCTTGCTTCTTTGTTTAACCACAGTAAGATAATTAGTAAATGTCAATCTTGTAATGTTTCAAAAGTTAATATGTGGGGGGCAGCTGGGTAGCTCAGTGGAGTGAGAGTCAGGCCTAGAGATGGGAGGTCCTGGGTTCAAACCCGGCCTCAGACACTTCCCAGCTGTGTGACCCTGGGCAAGTCACTTGACCCCCATTGCCTACCCTTACCACTCTTCCACCTATGAGACAATACACCGAAGTACAAGGGTTTAAAAAAAAAAACAACAAACAAAAGTTAATATGTGATTTTGAATGTATGGGAAGAAAAAAACCTGTATGAGATCATAAAGAAAAGAGGGTATAAAAATTAAAATCAGCAGATGGCACGAGAGAGAGAAGGAACAGCCTCTGTAATTTCACTTGCACTCTGGCTCATTTTCATTCCATTCTTCGCCATGCCATCCTACCTCCAGAGACCCAACCAAGAGAAGAGCGGGCTCTTCGCATCCAACCATTTTGGAAAGCAATTTGGAATTACACCTAGAGCTATAAAACTATATACCCTTAGACCCAGCAATACCATTGCTGGATCTGTTCCCCAAGGGGGATCAGAGAAAAAGGAAAAGAACCTGTATGTTCTAAAATATCTATAGCAGCTCCCTATGTTGTGACAAAGAACTGGAAATGCGGGAGCTGTCCATCAATTGGGGAATGGCTAAACAAATTGTAATGTGATTATAATGGAATATTATGCACCATAAGAGATGATGAGCTGATTAATTTTTGGAAGGAACTATATGAGATAATGAATAGTAAAATGAGTAGAACTAAGATCATTATATTCAGCTACATATTTAATATTTGAAGAATAATTTGTGAATGTTTACCTCCAGAGAATGAACTGAGAAGTGGAAACACAAAATGCATAATCTATATATGTTGCTGTGGAGAATGTAAGGGGGGCCTGAACAAATCAATTAATCAAGCAATTAATTAATTCAAAACATTATATTTTAAAAGAAATGAACAGACTAAATTTTATAAAATTTGGGAGAACCACGTGAGATAATGAAGAGTGAAACAAGTAGAACCAAGAAAACATTATATTCATTTATAGATTTAATATCTGAAGAATAACTGGTGAATGTCCACTTCTAGAGAATAAACAGAAAAATGGAAACATAATCTATATGTTTCCATTGTTCTGTTCAAACATATCTATTTTCCAGATGATGCCTTCTATGGTGTGGGGAAGGAAGGGAGGGGTTGAGAAACTTGAAAATAAATTCTGTTAATAAAATTTTTAAAAAGGAAAATGAAGTCACATCATAAAAAAATTAGAGGAGCAAGGAAAAAAATACCTTTTAGATCTATGGTTAGGGGAAGAATTAATGACTAAACAAAAGACAGCAAAAAGTCATATAAGATAAAATGGGCAATTTTGATTATTTAATGTGGAAAAGGGTTTTACAAATAAATCTAATATAATGAAAATGAGAAGAAAAGGAAAAAGTCTGTGGCAAATTTCTCTGATAAATGTCTCAAAACTAAGATATTTATGGAAATGATTCAAATTTATAAACTATTCCCCAATCAATAAATCATCATTAAAGGATATGAACAGGCAGTTTCTGAAGGAAAAAAATCCAAGCTATTCACAACCTTATGAAAAAAATCTCAATCACTAATAATTAGAGAAATGACAATTAAAGCAACATATTGAGAGGTTCTACCACATATTCATCAGGCTGACTAAGATAACAAAACAGGAAAACAGCAAATGTTGGAGAGACTTTGGGAAAACATTAGTACCCTCTCAGTAGAGCTTTGAATCAGTCTAACCATTCTGGAAAGCAATTTGGAATTATGTTCCCATAGTCACTAAATTATGTCTACCCTTTGACAGCTATACCAACACTAGGCCTGTATCCCAAAAAGATCAAAGAAAGAGGAAAAGGATCAAAATATACAAAAATATTTATAGAATCTCTTTTCATAGTAGTCAAAAATTAAAACTAAGGGGGCAGACTGAGAGTCAAGCTTAGAGATGGAAAGTCCTAGGTTCAAATGTGATCTCAGACACTTCCTAGCTGTGTGACCCTGGGCAAGTCACTAGACCTCCATTGCCTAGCCCTTACCACTCTTCTGCCTTAGAACCAATACACAGAATTGATTCTAAGACAGAAGGTAAGGGTTTAAAAAAAAATTGAAACTAAGTAAGTATCCTATTAGAAAATAGTAAATGAATTAATATAATGAATAAATTGTAATAATATTGTACCATCATATAAAAAATCTACATCAAATTTCCAGGAGGGAGAAGTGGGTGGAAGGAAAAGAGAGAATTTGGAACCACCAATTAAAAAAAAATGGATGTTAAAATTGTTTTTACATGTTATTGGGGAAATTTTTTTTAATTTTAAAAATAATATCATGCCATAAAAAATGTTGAAATGGATAGTTTGGGAAGAAAATGGGAAGACCTCAATGAACTGATACAGAATAAAGTAAGAATTGGGAGAACAAAGTAAAATGACAAAATATTATAGAGAAAAAGAACTTTGGAAGTCTTTAGTACTCTGATTAATGCAATCATAGCTAAGTATATTTGCAGTAAAAGTTCCATCTTTCTTCATTTGGAGGGGACAATTATAGTCTCACACTATAAATGCTTATAAAAGTAAATACATTTTTTAATTATGAAAAAGAGAATAAGAAAAATTTTAAAGAAAGACTATGGAACTGATAAGCAAAACAAAATACTTGTTTCAAAAGATTAGCAAAATTGATAAAATATTAGCTAATTTGATTTTAATGAGAGAAAACAAAATTAAGTTAAAAATGAGAATGGGAATTAACTTTGGAACGAGAGGAAATTTTTTTAATGGTTTGCTATACTCAATTATATGTTAACCCACTGAAAACTTAAACAAAATACAAAATTAATAACTTAGAGAACAGAGAATCTCAATAACCTCATCTCTGAAAAAAAATCAAAGAAGTCAGAAATGAAGTCAGAGAGGAGAGAACCAAAGAGATTTAGAATTTAGTTCTTCCAAACACTGAACAAGCAAGTCATCTCTATACTATTGTATATAAACTTTTTTTTTTTTTTAAATAGAGGAAAAAGACACTCTACCAAAATGGACCCATTTGACAGATAACTTAGTTAGATGGTAGGCAATGTTGCTATTCTTCTCTTCTATGTTACTTTCCTACTGGAAGATACCCAATGGGAGCCAAGTGCATAGGCAGTATCTGCAGGCACCATGTGGGAGGGTACCCCTCACTAAGCCTCCTCTGGGTCATGCATCAAACTGATGATAACACTGCAAACTCCAGGCCAGCCTTTATCTAGGAAGCAGTGACATTAGGAACTGTTCTCTGTGCCTTACTGATTTTTGCCTCTGTCTTCCCCCAGCCAGACATTGTTAGAAGGTGCTAAATAAATGTTTGTCCAATGGAAAATCAGTTTTCTTTTCATTCCTCATGGGTGGGCCTGTTTCTGAGAGACCAGGGCTGGGCTGGTCCCCACCCTAGTCTGCTCTTCTTGTGATAAAAGAGACTGTGTTGGTCTTGGAGTCAGGACCACCTTGGTTTGAAATCCTTCCCTGATCACTTTTTAGCCCTGTGCTTGATATAACCTCCCCAGCCTCATTGTCCTCATCTTTAAAATGGTTATAATGATACCTCTAGTATTTTACAAGGTTTTTCAAATGAGATAATATATGGAAAGTACTTTGTACATATTGAAGCTGTTTTAGCTGACCTATTTATGTCATCATGATCACTATTATTCAGGTGCCAGTCAATGCCATTCCCCACCCCAGGATATTCTGTTACTGTAGGAGTTTTTTGAAGCCAGGAACACTGAATTTTTCAACTTTGTGTCCTCTCTTGGCAGATAGCTGAGGGTCTGGCACGTAGAAAGTATTTAGTAATCTTTGTTGAGATGAGAAATGGCCAGTGAGAAAATTGGAGACAGATTGTAGAGGGCCTTACATGCCAATTTAAGCAGAGTTTACATTTTATGCAAAAAGTAAAGGAGGGGCAGCTAGGTGACTGAGTAGATAGAGAGGCCAGGCTTGGAGACCAGAAGTCCTGGGTTCAGATTTGGTCTCAGATGCTTCCTTGCTTTGTGACCCCAGCAAGTCACTTAATGCCAATCACCTAGTCCTTACCCCTCTTCTGCCTTGGAACTGATAACTAGTTCTAAGGAATGGAGAGCTACTGAGGGTATAAAGGAAGTAACAAGGTCAGATCTGTGCCTTAGAAAATGATTTTGGTCACTTTGTTGGGGACAGGCTTGGCTGAAAGGTTGTAGAGGAAGAAACTGAGGCTGTAGCTAAGGATGGGTTTGTTGTGGAGTGGAAATTTAAGGGGACCTTGAAAATATCAAAGTACACCCTCTTTAACAATATTTTTAAAAACCCTGGGGGAAACCATCTTTAAAATGGAATGTACTTAGTGAGAGGAAAGTGGGGCACTGCCTCAAGTCATGGACTTCAGACAAGTGCCCCCCAAAATTAAAAGAGAGAGAGAGAGAGAGAGAGAGAGAGAGAGAGAGAGAGAGAGAGAGCTATGACCATGCCTGCCTAGAGACCAACTTGAGAGACTAAGAGACAAAGTGAGCCTGATACAATGTTCCTGATACAAAATGTTCTCTGGTTTACAGAGACCCTTCCCTGTATAGGAAAATGCAATAGAATTAACCTTCCTAGAAGCTGGAGACAGAACCTTTGAATAGCTTTACAATTGACATATTCAAGGAAATTAACATCTTCAAGAAATTGGAGAATAGCTTTACAGTGGGTCCATTCAAGCAAAATAACATTTTAAAGAAATGGTCCGGGGTTGGGGACCAAGGCTCTCTTCCAGGAATAAAGGACAGGAATATCAGACTGAGGAGTTCAGGACTGGATTATCTGGGAGGGACAGATAGGAGGATCAGTCCAGCCCTCCAGGAAGATGCTGCCAATACAATAGAAGAGACTTCTAAGACAAAAAAGATCAGTCTGGGATACCTGCCCCAGGCAAGTTGCCAGACAAACTCCAAAGACCCAACCCAAAAATTGAAGGTTGTTCCACTGAGAGAAGAATGGGGTGGGGTGGGGGAGTAGAAAGGATTGGGGGAGGGGAGAACCAGTTTTTACTAACTTTTTGGAGATATTAGTAACATGAGAATAACAGTAATTTCTCACTGCACACAGGTTGACTAGAGCTGTGTTCCAGGGCCCCAACACCCAGAGGCCGTGCCTCCTCCCTGGCAGTGTTCTTGGCAGCCCCAGACCATAGACACACCCACAAGATTGACCTCTGATCCCTCTCCAGGGCCCAGCTTCTCCAGGTGTTCTTATCACCATTGCACCACACTTCAAACATGCCTCTCCCACCGCCATGGCGCCCTTCTGTTCCCTTCCTCCCATTGCTTGGGGGCTGCAGGGCCATTGGCCACTGTGGAAGTGTGGAGCAGCCTCCCTGGGGGATGATGGGCTCTTCCTCCCCTCCAGTTCCTGCACCAGTAGGGTACTTGTCTACAGTAGGGCATGTTTTATTCTACCCTGACCTCCCTTTACATTTACTCCAGGACCAAAATGATCTGTTAGGCTGGTCAGATGCCGGTCATTAATGACCCAGGAGTGGCCAGCCTGAGAGCCTGGAAGGAGGAGCCTGCCCTTCACAGAAATAGGGAGGTTGGAAGGAATGGGAGTAGTGAAGGGAGGGTGATGTTTCTCTTTTGGGCCCATGAATGAATAAACATGAAAGAACAATTATAGGGCAAATCACTAAGTCCATCACTCAGAGCCAAAGATAGGCAGAACAAAAGATAGGCAAAGACAGGTTTATTGCTTTTGCAGAAAGATTCTTTGCTTTACCTGAGATTCATTGTAAGATTCTGTTAAATAACAAGCTTTTCTAGGGCAGAGAAAATATTTCCTTTGATACACATTTCATCTATGCAGAGTTTTTTCAGGAACTGCTTGAAATAAGGGGTGGTGGGTGGGGGTTTATATATGAGATGGTGGTGGTATGTAAAAGAATGGTCCATCTCTGTGTACGGAGAGTTGGGCAGGAATCTAGGCTCCCAACTGCCTCCTTGTTACCTAATAAATCACTTTGAAGTCTATCAAACCCTCATTGGGGCCATCTATGAGGTAAGTGCTCCTGGGATTATGATTTCCCTTTTACAGATGATAGGATCTTAGAGTGAGAGATGAAAAGCCCATATAGAGTAGAGGCCATTTAGTCCAGCCACCTTCATTTACTGAAGGAAATAGGCATTTAATAAGGGTTTTCCAAGTTACAGGAGAAAAAGGTTGGAAATACAAGCAAAAAGAGTTAGTCTTGGGCAGCTGGGTAGCTCAGTGGAGTGAGAGTCAGGCCTAGAGACAGGAGGTCCTGGGTTCAAACCCGACCTCAGCCACTTCCCAGCTGTGTGACCCTGGGCAAGTCACTTGACCCCCATTGCCCACCCTTACCACTCTTCCACCAATGAGACAATACACCGAAGTACAAGGGTTTAAAAAAAAAAAAAAGAGTTAGTCTCTACCCTCTTGGAGTTTATATTCTAATGAGACAGACCCCTCACAAAAGGGAGGAGAAGAGAAGATCCCCAGCACTAGTTGTGAAGTCTAGAAAGGAGCAGTATGAAGAGGGAAAGCTGTTCTTTCTCATGACTGTTATCCCTATCTAATTCAGATTATTCCTCCCTAGTCTCTATTTGTCTCTGTCCTCCCTTCATCCTTTGAAACTATTTAGAGACGTTAGGCATGAACATGAAGAATGAGGAGGTAATGGCCTGGAACTCAGCTCTGTCTAACCATGTCTGGAGTTCTCTTTGGATACCACATTTTTAGGACATTAATAGCCTGGAGAGTGTCTGGAGAATGGCAGCCAGAGTGGTGAAGGCCTTAGAATTGTAGCTAATTGAGGATTTGTTGAAGGAACTGAGAAAGTTTATCCTGGAAAAGAAAAGGTTCAATTCAGAGCTACTTTCTTGTTTTTGTTTGTTTGTTTTGGGTTGGGGGAAAGTGGAATTCACTTTGTCATGCTTAGCCCCAGAGGACAGAACCAGGGGTGGCTGAAGACCAAGGTAACTTGGAATTTTTTATACCTGTAGCCAGCACCACAAACATTCCCCAAACCCTCCAGAAATGTCATTACCCAGGAGCTGGGGATATAGAGATAGAGACCTCAGGATACTCATACAGGGCCAGGGTGGGTAGGGTGGGAGGAAGTAGGGAAGAACAGGAACTCACCTTAGAGTTATACCCCATCATTTTCTTGGCTAGTTTATTGTTCTTACTAAATAGAGGCTCAACTGTAGTTTTTAGGTTGCTGAAGAGTTTCAAGTGCTATTCAATACCCTCTCAGTCTGTCTCCCTGGGGACAAAACCCAAATCACCCTCCCTTAGTTATAACTCTGGGTGGAAACTGAAGAGAGACTGATGAGTCAGTCAATAAACATCTATTTAAACTGCTGACATCCTTAACAATGTTTGCCTGTTGTCCCCTCACTAGATTGTGAGCTCCAGAGACTCTTTTGCTTGTCTTTGTATCCTCAGCCCTTAGCCCAGTACTTGGCATGTAATAGTCATTTGATAAGGGTTGGTTGACAGACTAAATGCTGGGGATACAAAAAAAGGCAAGTTTTTATCCTCAAGAAGTTCATAGTCTAAGGGGGAGAGGGGGAAACAACAAGCAAATAATTATGTACAAACAAGATAAATACAGAACAAAAAGGAAATAATCAACAAAGGGAAGGCACTAGAATTAGGAGGGCTTGAGAAAGGCTTCTTCTAGAAAGTAGAATGTTAGGGGGGATTTGAAGGAAGCCAGGGAAGCCAGGAGGTAGAGATGAAGTAAGAGAGCATTCCAGCCATGGGAGACAGCCCAAGACAATGTCCATAGTTGAGCAATGGAGCCTCTTGTTCTTGGGAGAGCAGAGGCCAATGTCACTGGATAGAAGAATCCATGGGAATAGCTAGATAGCACAAGCACCTGGATTCAAATATGGCCTCAGACCTTTCCTAGCCTTGTAGTCCTGGGCAAGTCACAAAACCTCAGTTGCCCAGCTCTTGCTATTCTTTTGCCTTAGAATTCATACTAAAGACAGAAAATAAGGGTTAAAAAAAAGTACATGATGGGGAGTAAGGTGTAAGAAGATTGGAAAGGTATGTGTGGAGTGGGGATTGAGGTCTGGGTTATAGAGGGCTTTGAATGCCAGAGGATTTTCGTATTTGCTTAGAGGTTTTGAAGAGCCAATGGAGTTTATTGACTGGGGGGTTGGGGGAGGGTGGGGTCGTGATATGATCAGACCTGCACTTTAGGAAAATCACTTTGGTGTCTGAAAGGAGAATGGATTGAAGTAGAGAGACTTGAGACAGGCAGACCCAGCAGCAGGCTATTGAGGTACTCCAGATGACAGGGAGTGAGGACCTGTACCCAGAGGGAGGCAGCATCAGAGGAGAGAAGGGGGCATAATCAAGAGAGGTTGTCAAGGTGAAACCAACAGGTCTCAGCAATAGATTGGATGTGGTGGCAGTGGGGGGTGGGTAAGAGAGAGATGGTGGAGTTGAGGATAATCTCTAGTAAGTGAGCCTGAGGGAATAGGAGAATTGTCTTGCCCTCTACAGTAACTGGGAGGGGGAGGAGAATTAGGAGAAAAGAGAATGAGTTCAGTTTTGCACATCTGGAATTTAAGATAACTATCTACTGGACAGCCAGTTTGAAATGTTTGAAAGGCAATTGGAGATGTGAGATTGGAGGTCAACAGAGAGTTTCAGGCAGGATAAATGGATTTGAGGATCATCAGCAAAGAAATAGTAATCAAATCCATGGAAGCTGATGAGATCACCAGAGAAATACTAAAGAGAAGAGAAGAGGGCCTAGGACAGAGCCCTTTGGAAAAGCTGTGATTAGATGGGGTGATCTGGAGGTGAATTCAGCAAAAGAGACAGAGAGCAGTCAGATAGGAAGAAAGCCAGGAGAGAGTGGTGACCCTGTCTTCTCTAGAGAGAAGGAAGTATTGAGGAGGAGAGAGAGTAATCAACAGTGTCAAAGGCTGCAGAAAGGTCAAGGAGAATGAGGATTGGGAAAAGCCCATTGGGTTTTTTTTAAAAAACCTTTACCTTCCAGTACATTGATTCTAAGGCAGAAAAGCTGTAAGAGGCAATGGGGGTTGAATGATTTGCCCAGGGCCACACAGCTAGGAAGTATCTGAGGCTGGGTTTGAACCTGGGACTTCTCCAGGCCTGGCTCTTTATCCACTGAGCTACCCAGCTAGCCCCAAGCCCATTGGATTTGACAATTAGATCACTAGTAGCTTTAGAGAAAACAATTCTGGTGGAATGATATGGTCAGAAGCCAGATTTAAGTGGTCAAGAAGACAGTGAAAAGAGAGGAAGTGGAGGCATGTATTGTAGAAGAACTTTGAGGCGTTTAATTACAAAGGGCAGAGAAATGTAGGACGATAATTAATGAGGTTGGAAGGATCAAGTGAAGTCTTTTTTTCAAAATAGGGAAGACATGATCATGTTTGTGGGCATTAGAAAATGAGCCAGTAATGAGGGAGAGATAAGCGATAGAGTGGGGAATGACAGAGCAGACAATGTGAGGGAGGAGATATGATGGAATGGGATAGAATTACTTGCGATTTTAGTTTGGTGTGAGGGAAAACTTCCTAACCATTAAAAATATGCCAAAGTGGGATGGATTATTCACCCAGTGGTACTTAAACTCCCTTTCTCTAAGGTCTTTCATCAAGGGCTTAATGATCACTTGTTAGGAATATTTTAGAGGGAATTCTGGGTCAAATATGGGTTGGACTCAATGGCTTTTGAGGTCCCTTCCAACCCTTAAATTCTATTATTCTGTAAATTTTTATTCTTTTAAATTTGAGTAGGGGATCAGGGATGAACTCATGAATGATATAAGATTTTAGTGAGGCCTTGAAGAAAGGGAGGGTTTTTAGCAGGCAGAAATAAATGGGCTGGATGAGTGTAGTATATCCTAGCATGGGTGGTGATAAGAGAAGACAGGAGAATGGGAGATTGCCTTGGGCCTTCTTTTGTTTTGCTTAGTGATTTCATCTGTTTCCCTAGATTAATTGAGATCTATGCTAATAATTCTCAGATCTATTCATCCAGCCCTAACCTCTCTCCTGACCTCTAGTTTCATACTCCCCATGACCTCTTGGACATCTTGAATTGGATGACACTCAAAGACATATTGAGCTCAACATAACTCATTGTCGCCCCTTCCCTTCATCCTTCTACTCTTCTTAACTTCCTTATCACTATTCTTAATTCTTTATCCCCTCTCACCACCATCACCCCCTATGCAAAGTCCTGGTTATCCTGTACTAGCAACATCTCTCCTCTGCTATTGCCACCATCCTGGTACAGTTTTCCTCATTTCACAAATGGACTGTTGAGACGAACTGCTGGTTGGACCCTCTTCTTCAAGTCCATCAAATTAATCTTCCTAAAGCATAGGTCTGACTCTGTCATCCTCTTTTCACTTAACTCTAGTGCCTCCCTGTTATCTTGAGGATCAAGTATAAAATGTTATGTTTGGCAAGATATTCCACTATCTGATCCCATGCATTTTTTATTGGCTGTACCTCATGCCTAGAATGTTCTCCCTCCTTGTCTCTTGCCTCCTAAATACCTTCAAGTCTCAGCTAAAATTCTGCCTTCTTCAGAAGCCTTTCTCAGGCCCCCCCTTCATGCTAGTTCCTGGCCTCTGAGATTACTTCCAATTAATTCACTTATTGTCATTTGCATGTTGCCTCCTTGATTAGAAATGTGAACTCCTCAGGGCATATGGTAAATGCCTAGTAAATGCTTGTTGACTGACTAATTTGAACATAGCTATCATATTCCACTGACTCTTCTGTTCTCCAGTCTAACCATCTCCAGTTTCAACTGGTCCTTGGAAGCGGTCTAGCTTAAAATCTTGCCTGTGATCTCCTCTATGGGACCTTAGGCTAGTTCCTACAACTCTGTTTCTCTTCTATAAAATGGTGAAAAATCCTGCCTGTAGGACCTGCCTCCTAGGGCTGTTGGGAAGGACCTCTTAAATAAAGAACATTAAACACTGCAGATAAATCTAAAACCTAGTGAAACGTCTGCTGTTTTTGGCTCACAGTAGCTAACAGAAGACCTCTGTTGTCCCGTCATCCAGAATTATCAGAGAAACATGTTTTCTCATTCATTTAATTCCCCAAACATTCATTAAGCAGTTGCTATGGAGAAGGTGACTCTGTGTTGAGAATAAAGATCAATAAGATGGGGTCTCTACACTTAATCAGTCAATATTTATTAAGCACCTACTATGTACCAGACACTATGCTAAACTTTGAGGATACAGAGGCAAAAGACAGTCCTTGCTTCTACCTAATGAAGGAGACAACAAACAAAAAAACATTCAGAGCATGCTAGATACAGGATAAATAGGAAATAATTAAGGGAAAGAAGGCACAAGAATTAAGAGAAACAGGGAAAGGCTTTCTGTAAAATGTGGGATTTTAGTTGATCAGTGGTCAGAGTGTAGGAGTGAGAGCATTCTAGGCATGACAGCCAGCCAAAGACAATGTCCAGAGCTGAGAGATTAGAATCTCATTGAATTAATAAAGCAGGCAGAGGAAAATATAGTTAATACTGAATAGAAATAAAACCAAAACCAAAAGAAATAAACAAAAAAACACTTGTCTTCCCTAAGCTTATTGTCTGACAGATTACTGTATTGTTAGGGGCATCCTGACACCAGCCCTAACATTTCAGGTTCAATGTAGGGATAAAATGAGACTCTTTTAGATCCAATTATCAGTAGATTCATGGCAGAGAAAAGATATAAGCAAGGAGAAAGTAGCATTTAGCTTTGGTAGATGTGGCCTCCCTTGTCTGAGTAGCCCAGACTTCTCCAGAGTAGACTTTTTACTCTAAGGGGATCCGGAAACTGGTAAGGGAGGCAGTGACCAATTAGATTGGGGATAGCTTCATTAACTTTTACAAAAAAATGGCTGTTTTAATGCCCACAAGCTTTTCCCTCTGTGAGGCCTATTCTGCTCTCTTTCCACTGAATAATACCTCCCTCTGTTTTTGCACTATGACCTCCTAGCTTGTATTATAACTTGTGTATGTGTTCGTATCCTTTTTCTTCCCTGTCTTCTGCTACCATAGTGTTAGTGCTATACTTTGCACATAGTAGGCACTCAATAAATAGTTGATGGATAGAATAATTTTTTTAAACCCTTACCTTCCATTTTAGAATCAATACTGTGTATTGGTTCTAAGGCAGAAGAGTAGTAAGGGCTAGGCCATGGGGGTTAAGTGACTTGCCCAGGGTCACACAGCTAGGAAGTGTCTGAGGCCAGATTTGAACCCAGGACCTCCCATCCCTAGGCCTGGCTCTCAATACACTGAGCCACCCAGCTGCTCCTGGATAGAATAATTTTTAAAAAGTCATAATACAAAAAAAAAAAAAACCCAAACCTTTATAATCCTGAATTTTAAAATGATTCATGTTGGGGTAAGAAGGGGGGCAGTATGGTAATCTATTTTATGGAGAAATACTGGTAGACATTTGTCCTATCAAATTCACATAAACTCATAAATATAGTGGGAGGGGGCACAAGGACTTGGTTCCTGATACTTCCCGTCTCAGGTCCAAGATATAATCCCCCAAATAAGAAACAGATAATGAAGTATTAAATTATTTATAAAGACATATGCATAGCTGGCATCCTCTTACAAAATATGAAAAAACTCCTTGGTGGAACTGGAAGAGGCAATTGCCATTGTTGGTGATGGCCCTGGATACTCTTAAAAAGTTCATTTGCCAAATACTCGGTCAGTCCAGGCAGGAAACAGCTGTAGTTGTCACCCATAGTCTTCTTCCAGCATAAGAAAGACAGACGGGTTTCCTAACTTTTTCTAGCCCCCAGGAGCCATTTTGTCCAGTCGAAGCATTTCTCACTCAGGAGGAGATGCCATATGCAGAGGAAGGCAGAATTAATGGTTGGAGGTGGAAAGCAGAGACTCAC
Source organism: Gracilinanus agilis (assembly GCF_016433145.1). Classification (NCBI taxonomy): domain Eukaryota; kingdom Metazoa; phylum Chordata; class Mammalia; order Didelphimorphia; family Didelphidae; genus Gracilinanus; species Gracilinanus agilis. Next base: position 683,400,697 of record NC_058132.1, read on the forward strand.
ACTCTTCAGACAGACAGCAACACAAAGAACAGGAAGCAGCTGAGAGTCAGGCGCCTGGGTTCCAGGGAGAGAACTAGCCCTATAACAGTAAAGGAGCTAGTAATGGATGTTTATAGAGGGAGATAGAGAAGGTCTATGTTTGATAAGTCTCTCTTCCAGCTCTCCCTGGGGCCGAATATACATTGGGAGATTTTAAGGGGCTGTCACCCCGAAACTGAGTGACCTGAATGGTCATGCCACCCCACAGGAGTTGGGGGGTGAGGCTTCCCTATAAGAGGAGGTATGTGGTACCCCAATCCGATTCTGAATAAGGACGGGATTCACACAAACCTCCCTCCAATCAGTTAAAATTCACAGCAGGTGGTCTGGCTTCAAGATGGAGGCAGCCAGACCAAGCTGTGGTTCCCCTCTTGTCTCTCAGGCACTCTGGAATGCTATCTGACTGATGAATGGCTTTTATTACTTGCAATTCAGGTATTGGGGAAAGGGATGAAGGGCAGAGGAATTTTGGGGTGCTCTGCTCTCTAGTTCTACGGGGTCTGTTACTTGGGTGGGAACTTTTGGGGTTCCCACTTCTAAGCTTCTCCCCTCGCTCCTTCTCCTTCTGTTTCTATTTCTAGTTTTCTATTTCTATCCTTTTCTATAATTTTAAGTTTTGACTGAAAGGGGGTCTCTCAGCAAAGTTGGGTAATGGGAGGAGACCAAGAAATGGCTCCCAAAATGGAGTCCAAAAACTTAGTTCATTTGATGGTTGAAGTCTTGATGGGAGAGATGCGATGGAATGGCTTTGATGAGGGAATCAGGGTTTCGATTTCCAAAGAAAGACTCTCAGGAAGTCCTCAGGACTAGTTCTGAGCTGGGATGTCCTCCTCCTCTCTCCTCCCAGTCCTCTGCCCACAGACCTCTCTTCTCCTTCTCCAGAGAAACTCCCAGAATTCTCTTTCTGGTCTCAACTGTCAGCAACTCCCTTCTCTGGCTCCTTTTGTCCCATCCCCCTTGCACAAATCCCATCCTTACACCTAGCAGTCAAGAGCTGAGTCAAACAAGCTACAGGTGGGAGCAGGATGAGGCTGCCACAGGGGAAGAAAGGTCAAGATGGTGGTGTATTGCCAGAGAGATGAGCTGCCTCAGCCCTTGGGTTCTCACTGTACACTGTCTCTTCTCTCCTACATATGCTGGGAGAGTATGTCCAGGTTTTGGTGGGAGGAGGTTGTACTTCCTTTTCTTTTTATGCCATCTTTGTAAATGCCTTTGAACAAACTGTGCCTGCTAGCTGATTCTTCGGTGTGAGCTCGCTAGTAGGGGCTAGAGCAAGCTATTAGTTTTAGGTGTGGGAACACCCATAGGACTTTGAACATAGCAACCTCTAGGGGAAGCAGCCCAGAAGAGCTGCTGTAAATAGATAAGAAAATTGAGGTGGGAAAAAGCATTAGCAATGGAATCAGGGACAATTTCCTGGAGGAGATGACATCTGAGTTGATTCTTAGAGGAACAGAACAATCTTCAGTGGCAGAAATGAGGAAGGAGTAAATTCCCAGAAAGAACAGTTGATACATGGGCACACGGGCAGGCCACAAAGCATCAACTTCAGGAAATGGCTAATAATGTAGGAGTCAGTAAAGCTAGACAGGTAGTGGGAGCCAGACTAAGGAAGGTCTTGAAGAGCAGGCTAGGGAACTGGCATTTGATGCTAGCAGAAATGGGGAGCCACTGAAAGATTCCAAGAAGGGATGGATCTAGAAAGACCTGTACCTTAGCAAGATTATTTTGTCAGTTGTATGAAGGATGAATTGTGGAGGGCAGAAACCCCAAACAAGGAGGACAATTAGGAGGCTGCTTAGCTGAGAGATTATAAACTGGGTGCTGGTTATGGGAATAGGGAGGAGGAAACAGATTTGAGAGGTTCTAAGAGAGAAAGGACAAGATTGGTCACTGAGTATGGTGTGAAAGGGACAGTGAAGAGCTGAAGGTGGGACTGGGTCTCCAACCTGAGTGACATGGGAGGATGCTGGTGCCCTTGACAGAAGCTGGGAAAGTTGGAGTAGCAAATATAATAATAATAATAATAATAATAATAATAATAATAATAATAATAATGGATATTTATATGGTACTTGCCCTGTGCCAGGTACTGTGCCAAGTACTTTACAATTATTATCTCATTTGATCCTCACAGTAACCTTGGGGGGTAGGTGCTATTCTTATCCCCATTTTATAGATGAGGAAAGTGAGGCAAACAGGTTAAGTGACTTACCCAGGATCACAGAGCTAGTAAGTGTCTGAGGAGGGATTCAAACTCAAGTCTTCTTGACTCCAGGTCTAGCACTCTATCCACATGCCTTTTGTAGTTGTGGTTCAGTTGTTTCAGTATCATCCAACTCTTTATGACCCCTTTTGGTGTTTTCCTTGGCAAAAGTACTAAAGAGGTTTGCTTTTTCCTTCTCCAGCCCATTTGCTCAAGGTCACACAGCTAGTAAGTGTCTGAGGTCAGATATGAACTCAGAAAGATGAGTCTTTATGACTCTAGACCTGGTACTCTATCTACTGTGCCACCCAGCAGCCCCAGCTGCCTCTAGGGATCAATAGATCCTGTACAGGGAGAAATCATCAAGGCAAGGTCCCCTTTAATGCTGATTTTACTCAGAATGACACAGCTATGAAGGTGATGGATTTGGATCCAGAAGACCCAAGTGAGATATCTTTGCTGCCTAGTGCCTGTGTGATTTTAAGATCTGATCCTCATGGACCTCAGTTTCCTTGACTGTAAAATGGAAAGATTGAATTACCTGGCCTTTATTCTCACCTCCCTCTTCCAGATATGTGATCCTATGATCCATCAGGAGCAAACCTGGCAATGAGACTCTGGGCAACTGGAAAGGCTAATCTCAGAGTAGATAAGCAGTTGGTCACCAGGCCCATACTTGAGAACTGCCTGCTTGGTAGGACTTTTCATTACTGAAGCTTCACTGGCATGGCCTTTAAGAATCTCAGATCATTGCCTTGCCACAACAGGTCCTCAGAAGATATTAATGGTAATGGGGAGGAATTAGAATTGACAGCAGATCCATTTTGGTGACTGTCTTGCCATTAAAAAATTTATTAATTTACTTTTTCAGTTACATGTAGAAACAGTTTTTGACGATTTCTTCCAGATATTTTAGGATTCCGATTTTCTCCCATCCTTCACCTGCCCTCCCACCCCAGGAGATAGTCTGATATAGGTTGTACCAGTTCTTGTCTTTTTCTTAACACAAGCATAGTGGACTTGATAATCTTGTGGAGGATGGGGATGACATCTGAATCAGGTGTACATCGTAAAGGATAGTTTGGGTTTTGCTGATCCTGAAGCAGTCCTCTGAATGACCTCTGAAGAATCCAAATTTCAGGTAGTCCACAGAATAACAGGGAAACACATGAGGGCAGCCATGTGAGACTAATGATGACTCACTTTCAAGAACTTGGGTAAATTCCATCAGCCAGCTGATTAAACTTGGAGGCCAGGATCTACTTAACTGAATTAAAAAATGTAAACTGGGTGTGAACGAGTGGTAGACAATTCTACTGAATCAAGAATTCAAGGATAAACTAGGTAATCAATCTGGGAGGAGTGAGGCCCTTGAGTCACTGGATTAAAGCAAATGAAACCACATGGGAGATATTTTTTATTTTTAGTCTTAAATTTTCTAATTAATTAAGAATATTTTTCCATGAGTACATGATTTATGTTTTTTCTCTCCCCTTCTCCCACCACCCTCCTGTAGCCAACATGCAATTCCGCTGGGTTTTATATGTGTCATTGATCAAGACCTATTTCCATATTATTAGTATTTGCATTAGGGTGATCACTTAGAGTCTATATCCCCAGTCATATCCCCATCGACCCATGTGATCAAGCATTTATTTTTCTTCTGTGTTTCTGCTCCCACAGTTCTTTCTCTGGATGTGGATAGTGTTCTTACAAGCCCCTCAGAACTGTCCTGTGTCATTGCATTGCTGCTAGTAGAGAAGTCTCTTATATTTGACAGTGTATCAGTCTCTGTGCATAAGGTTCTCCTGGTTCTGCTCCTTTCACTCTGCATCAATTCCTGGAGGTCATTCCAGTTCACATGGAATTCTTCCAGATCATCATTCCTTATAGCACAATAGTATTCCATCACCAACAGATACCACATTTAGCCATTCCCCAATTGAAGGGCATCCCCTCATTTTCCAGTTTTTTGCCACCACAAAGAGTGCGGCTATAAATGTTTTTATACATGTCTTTTTCCTTATGATGTCTTTGGGGTATAAACCCAGCAGCAGTATGGTTGGATCAAGGGACAGGCAGTCTTTTAAAGCCCTTTGGGCAGTTCCAAATTGTCTTCCAGAATGGTTGGATCAATTTACAACTCCACCAGCAATGCATAAATGTCCATGGGAGATATTTGTGACTGACTGAAAGACTCAGATGTGCCAATGTAGAAGATGACAAGCCAGTCTGGAAGTCTACATGCAGGCAACTGCTTTGGAAGCTTCCAGGCTCAGGAATACTTTAAAGAGGCAGACCCTACCATCTGTTCAAGAGAATGGGAATTGTGGGGGTTTGGGGTAGGAAATGAGCCCTCTAGAGGCAGCTTTAAACTCTTCCCCAATAGGGAAGGAGATGCTCTTGTGAGCTTTGAAAGGTTTGAAAGTTCTCATTCCCTAATCCCCGTGGCCAGACCACCAGACATGTTAACAGTGTCCCCCAGCAGCAGTGGCTGATAGTTGTGTCTGTAAGGGGAACAAGATACAAACTGAGGACAAATGGTAGACTCCAGGAAAAGGGATTTCAGAGCTCTTCAAGGGGACCAACCCTTGGAGTCCAGCAGAGAGCTATACCTAAGGGGGACTTGATGAAGATTCTTTGAAGGGAGAAAAGGTCCTGTAATAAGGAATTTACTCCAGGCCACATGAACTGACCTTTTTTCCCCCGTAGGTATCTAGTATGTGCAAGGGGAGACCGTATCACCAGTTTGGGGGGTTATTTCTGTAACAATGACAATAAAAAAAAGGATATTTAGGTCCCTGGTAAAATTTTCATTGTACCAATATACACTGATATGGTAGGTTAAGAAGCCTCTAGTGTCTGGGGAAATTTTTATTTTATTTTTATTATTATTATTTTTTAAAAAACTCTTACCTTCCATCTTAGAATCAATACTGTGTATTGGTTCTAAGGCAGAAGAACAGTAGGAGCTAGGCAATAGGGATTAAGTGACTTGCCTAGGGTCACACAGCTAGGAAATGTTTTATTTTTTAAAATATATTTTTATTTTGTTAAATATTTCCAAATTATGTGTAAAAAGTTTTTCAACATTCACTTAAAAATAATTATTTATTTAGAATATTTTTCCATGGTTACATGATTCATGATTTTCCCCTTCCCTCTTCTCTCCCCCCTTCCAGAGTTGACAAACAATTCCACTGGGTTATATATGTATCATTGTTCAAAACTTATTTACATATTATTTATATTTGCAACAGAATGATCTTTTAATGCCAAAACCCCAATTATATCCCCATCAAACCATGTGATCCATCATATGTTTTTCTTCTGCATTTCTACTCCCCCAGTTCTTTCTCTGGATCAACATTCATTTTTCAAAGAATTTGAGTTCCATATGATCTCCTTCCCATCCCTTCTCTACCTTTTGAGAGGACAAACAATGTGCTATTGATTATACATGTGAAGTCATGTAAAACATAATTCCAAATTAGCCATGTTGCGAAAGACCCCCCCCCCCAACCAAGAAAAATAAAGGAAGTAAAAAAATATTAACTTTAACCTGCACTTAGAGTTTATTTAGTTCTCTTCCTGGAAGTAGATTGCATTTTTCATCAGGGGTCCTTTGGAATTGTTTTGGGTTATTGTCTTGGCCAGTCACTAAATCATTCAGTTGATCATTCATTTGTAAATATTGCTGTTCCTATGTACAATGTTCTCCTGGTTCTGCTCACTTCACTTTCCAAGACCATTTTTAGCTGAAGGATTATAGCCTTTAGGAATGGGAGGTAAGGCCCCACTTGTAGGTAATATCCTTAAATGGAGAGGTTTGACAATAAATGGTCTTGGGCCACTTCAACATCACTAAAACTTGTTGAGAATCGTGGCTGAGAGGACTGAGACAAGATCATGGTGAATTAACCAGATATCCTATTACCAGGATTTAACATTAAACCTACTGTAGCACAGTGAGCTTCTCTCTCTTTCAATGAGTTCTAAACCATCTTTCTTTATTTCTTTTCCACTCAGGATGGTTAACAGAGTGGGATGCCAGGACCTCAGCCTTTGCAAAGGTCTTGGGATCCTCATGACCAAGAAATGCCACCCTCAGTTTTTCTCTTGACCCTTTGAATCAGGATTTGAAGCTAATACAAACTGAAGCTTAGGCACCCATGTAAATACAACAAAATTTGGTGAACCTAACTGGTTCATTTAAAATAAAGTGTAATTTGAAGTTAACTGCTATTTCTCAGGAGATTAAATGGGATTTCACCATTGCTCTAAGAATCTTCATTCCAAACTATTATTCTAGGGAACTGAATTAGAAATGGTGACCTGGATGACATAATGCATTAAGTAACAGGAAGCCCCCAGATCAAAAACAGCCCCAAGTTCCTACCACACAACTATAAAGGACTTTCCCTTTCTCCTTGCAGAAATAAACAAGAAAAGTGTTAAGTTTAAAGAAACAAAGTCACAGAGGCCAGAGTACATTCCATTCCACAGAATGGAAACAAATTGCTTTATTTGCAACAGCTAAATATTTCTTGGGAGGTGGACCAAAGGTGAGCCTGGAGGTATCTAATCAAACTTCTGCCTTTTGACTTTGGATCTAATATCCAATCCTGTGACTAGTTTCTTTTCAATGGTTAAAAAGATTTCTTTGATAATTATGCCTTTATCAATCAGTCTTGAAGCATTCATTAAGGTCTTACCATAGGCCACTAGTCTTATCACTTACTTTCCCCTTAGTTCCTGCTTTTTTGAAACTCCTGCAAATGAAAGTTACTTGGCAGATTGTTAAATAAAGATAATAATTAATTAACTTCCCAAACAATGCAAACCTACAATCTGTTATTAGAAAAAACTGATTGAAAGTGTTCTTAAAACAAATCTACTTTAGCTACTTTCCACCTCAAACTTGGCTCCCTGTAGGAAATAGAACAGATTTTATTTAGATTTTGCAAGAAGTTTTTCAACAGTTCCTGGAGACTTCCAACTGAGCCCCACCTGGCTTCTAGACCAGGGTCGGCAATGTATGGCTCTTTCTGCAGGAGCCATAAAGTCCATTTTTTTTCAGGCACTGTTCCAGGAGCGGCACTGTGAGCACTGTATGGCTCTCACGAAATTATATTTTTAAAGAAATGTGGCGTTTATGGCTCTCATGGCCAAAAAGGTTGCCGACCCCTGGCCTAGCCCTTATCCTCTGCCTTGGAGTTGATAATTACTATTGATTCTAAGACAGAGAAAGTAAGAGTTAAAAAAAAAATCTGCCAAAATTTGCTTAAGCATCTGGTCTAAAGGACAAAGTGACCTCCAAAGAGCAGTAGTTTGTCCTAGGGCTCTTTTCAGCCACGTGCCTCATGCCTCTAAATGGTCCCAAGTCCTACAGATAGGATCCTAGAATCCTGGAACTGGAGCTGAATGGGGCCTCAAAGGCCAGGTAGTCTGACTGTCCTCCTTTTATAAATGAGGAAACTGAGGGCCAATGAGGTAAAGCCCAAGACCACAGAGTTAGACACGGAACTGAGACCAGGGTCAGATCTGGGTTCTTTTGAGGCTTAGCTCATGTCCTGCCTCCCATGGGATGCTTTCCCTTATCCTGTTAGTACTTTCCCTTTCCTCAATTTGTCTAGAATTCACTTGTCTATGTATATAGATCCTCAGGTAGAATGTAAGCTTCCTGAGGGCAGGAACTTTCTGGTTTATTTTTTGTCTCTGCATCCCCAACCCCAAACACAATAACTAGCACACACTAATCACCTAAATTCTTGTTAGATTGGATTGAATTCCATTTCTGCTAGACCATACTACCAGATGGATTTTCAGAGGCATACAGAACTCAGGAAGATCTGAATGAAAATCTGGCTTTAGCTACTAATTAACTGTGTGATCCTAGACAAGTCACTTAACTTCTGACTTAGTTTCCTCCACTATAAAATTGGGATAATAATAGCACTTACCTCCTAGGGCTGTTGTAAGGATCAAACAAGATGATGTTTGTAAAATGCTTTTTTTTTTTTTGCAGTGCTTGGCACAGATTAGGTGCTAATAAATATCCTTCCCCTTCTCCTCTTAAACCTTTTTTTTTTTTTTTTAAGATTATGAACCTTTTGGGCAATCTGGTAAAACATATCAATGTCTCCTCAGAATAACGATTTTAAATGCATAAAATAAAATACACAGGATTACAAAGAAAACAAAATATGCCAAAATGCAGACAAAGAAATCTGTGGCTCCCAAATTAAGAACCCCTGATCCAAAGTGAATGTGGACACTTGGGTCATGGACTCTAGTCTCCCCACAGAACGTGTAGAAAATCAATCTCATAATGACTTACTCCATATTCCTTAAATGTCCAGGCTTCAGAAAGCCATTATTTTCTTTAGAGCATTCAGTGTCTCTAATGGCAAATTCAGTGATGTACAATTAGTTTCAGTCACCATCTGCAAGGCCAATTAGGCCTGTTTTGGGCTTTTTACTCTCATCTGATAGATTTTATCCCTTAGATTTGTAAGGTCCCAAATGGGAAATTATCCTCTAGTCAAAAGGGGGCTTGCCTAGAAAACCAATATGAATATGTGACAAGAGGATCTACAGTATGGGTCAGTGTCTGATGCAGCTTTATCTGCTCTTCACAATGGGACCATAGGGACAAGAAGAGGAAAATGAAATGGGGTTATGATCCCCAGGTCTGAGTTTTATCAGGCAATACCCGACTCTGATGTCACCAGTAAAAGTAAAAAAAGTCACTGCCAGAGCCAAAGAAGAAATATGAGAAGGCATCTCTTGCCCTTCCTTCTTTGAGAGATGGAGGACTATGGGTATGGAATGCTGAATATCATGCCAGAATTTTGGAGTATGCTAGTTTTGATGGACTGGCTTCATTTCCCCAGGACTCTAGGCCAGTTTCTGGCACTTAGCAAGCACTTTGAATGCCCACTGTAGTCTTGGGATGGGTGTATGTAGGGGCACCATTCAGGAATCAATTCAGTTTAGATGGGAGGTGGGAGCCTAAGGCAGAAGTCCTTACTTTCAGGCCCAATCATTGAGGGTTTTTTTCCCCATTTTTTTTTAAACCCTTAACTTCTGTGTATTGGCTCCTAGGTGGAAGAGTGGTAAGGGTGGGCAATGGGGGTCAAGTGACTTGCCCAGGGTCACACAGCTGGGAAGTGGCTGAGGCTGAATTTGAACCTAGGACCTCCCTTCTCTAGGCCTGACTCTCAATCCACTGAGCTACCCAGCTGTTCCTCATCCATTGAGTTTTGATCATCTGAATATAGATTCAGGTGAGGAAGGGACCCTAAAAGGCATGAAGTTCTCCTTACTCATTTCATAGAGGAGGGAATTGAGATCAGAAGGGTCAAATAACTTGTCTGAGATGATACCAGCAGTAAATAGCAGAGCTGAGATTTGAACCCATGTCCCCTGACTCCAAACCAGAGCTCTTTCCACAGCTTCCTTTCTACTACATCATCTCCCTTTTGTTCCGCAACAAGATCCTTAGGACAATAAACTGGAACCATACCAACAGAGGAAAGTACCTAAGATCAAGATAATTGGTTCCAGTGGAAAGAACCCTGGATCTGGAATTGGAGGACTTGGGTTTAAATCTCACCTTTGATGCTACCTAGATGTGTGATCATGGGCACATCACTTCATCTCTGTCTGTTTCCCTTTCCTCATGAGTAAAATAGGGATAATGATAGCACCAACCTTTCAGGGTTGTGAGGATTAAATGAGATCATTGTAAAGTGCTTAGCACAGTGTGCCTGGTACATACTAGGCACTTAATACATGCTTATTCCATTCATTCCCTTTAACCTCTCTAGGTTAGTTGTTTCCTCTTCTGTAAAATGAGAAGGTTGGACTAGATGGCTTATGAAGTCTCTTCCAGACTGAAGTCTTTGATCCTATGATTTTACAAGCTTTGAGTGCTTCCTTGAAGTGACAGGCATCTCTCTCTCTGCGCAATCCTTCAAAGGTCTGGGGATGACAGGGGTGCCAGAAAAGAATGAATAGGGCTCACTGGGAACCATGGTGGCTGCTTGGTTTATGGGAAAGGGTACTGAATTTGGAGTCAAAATGTAGACTCTACATCTCACTAGTCTCTGAAACCTTGGAAAAGACATATAATTTCTCTAAGTCTTAGTTTTCTTATCTATAAAATGAAAGACTTGGGCTATGATCTCTAAGATTCCATCCACATCTAATTTTATAATCTTATAATCAGGTTCCACTGGATGGGGTTTGAGCCCCAAAGTCAAGATTTCTACCTATGGTTCCCCACCTCTGTTTTTTGACTTCAGAATCCTTGTCCACTTTGCTGAAGGAGAGAATAACTTTTAATGGCCTTCCGCAAATGCAACTCTTCTGTAAGGAGAACCCTAAGGGCTCATAGAGAAACCAAAGCTACAATAAGCAACAAAAGCCTCTTCAGGAAAAGTAAGATAAAATCTCAAACATTCAGGACCCCAAACAATGATGAAAGCAAGAGGTGAATGGCTGCAACCTACAGGCCTGCTGTTTTCAAGAGACCTTCTAGATAGATAGAACAATGTTGTAACTGCTCTGGTAAACTTAATCCATATTTAAACCCAAGGTGTATATAATCGCTTCACACTTCTTTGTAAAAAGGAAATGTTTCTTTGTTGATATTTGTTGGATTCATAATAATAAAAATTTAAAAAGGCAAAACTTTTTTTATTAACATTTTTAATTAAACTTTTTCTTTAAAGAAAGGAAAAAGTATGAAACATCAAAGTTTCCACTTTTGTAGACAATTCTCTTTTCTTTTCTTTGAATCATGTTTGTTAAATTCATGATAAAAATAGAAGATTTCTATAAAAATAAGACTCATTCCCAAACCTGGGATTCTACTTTTAGCACAATGCCAGACTTGAAATAGAAGTTGGAATTTCTTTTTGCAGTTCAGTTTCTCAAGGGAATAGCTCAAAGTTTCCTTTAGCTCTGGGCTTTTGACAGATATCTTCTGGGCACAGTCAGAGGAGGAAGAAGTATGGAGGCCTCCCTGAGGGATAAGAGTTTAAAATATGAGATTTCAGATTAAACCATATACTTGATGGATGGACAACTAGTATTCCCTGACTTTTTTTTTAAACCCTTATCTTCCATCTTAGAATCAATACTATATATTGGTTCTAAGGCAGAAGAGCAAGTACTAGGCAATGAGAGTTAAGTGACTAGCCCAAGGTCACATAGCTAGGAAGTATCTGAGGCCAGATTTGAACCCAGGATCCCCTTCACCCCCATCTCCAGGCTTGTCTCTCCACTGAGCCTCCTAGCTGCCCCTCTATTCGACTTTGGAAGAACCATAGAGCAGGCCTGAGCTTCCTTGTTGGTAGAACGATGAGCAAAATATAGAGTAGGTTGACTTTGTCTAGGAGGGGGCTCCTAGCAGCTCTATCGGAACCCTTTTTCTACTTACACCTCAGTGAATTTAGTCCCCACTCCCTCCATGTCTTTATTGTCTTTGTATCTCCAGCATGATGTCTATAATATAGGGTTTTTTTTGTCCTTAATTTTTGAAGAGGACCAATGACATCATGGAGTGATGTCTTGACTTGTGCATAAATTGGATTTCAGTGAGGCAGTTGCACAAACTCATCAGCTTCACTCTCTTTCATAGTCATCCAAGTCCAGTGGCAAGAAAAAAGTTGGGATGACTGATGATGGGCAGGGATGCGGTGGATAACCTTGGCATCTTTGATGTCTGATCAAGCTCCAAGTGCTCTGCAGTACTTGCTTCAGCCACCTTTATGGCTGTTGGAACAAATTGTTTTTATCCACCCATTCCACCAGAGCAAGTCTTTACATGTTTGGGGTAGATGTCCTCCCTAACTTGTGGCTCTTTGATTACCTTCAACCTGGTGTAGCCCATCTGCTGAGATATTTTACCAGGATGTGGTCATTGGGTATGCCAGAGCTTCTTAGAGCCACTGGAGAGAGTTGAATGCCAAGTGGATACTAAAGGTGGATGAGCAGTCCTAAAGGGCTTGGCAAGTCTTCTTTGAATACCCATATACCCCAAGTTCTAATCTCTTTCTTGAATTCTCATCCTACATCATAAGCTACACAGTAAAGGATTTCTAAATGCACATCCCCAAGCAAGGATGTTCTGTTTACGTGCTGAGGTGAGGATGTCCCTTCCAACTCTGAGCTACTTTGAGTCTGTAAATGAATACTGGCTCAATTGAACTTACACAGTTTATAATGGATTGATATATTGCCCGTTCCTGGAGGGCCAGGTGGGAAGCCCCAATATTTAGGTTAAAGGAATCCCTATCTATGGTAAGATAACAAATGCTTGGATGGACACCTATGATCAGATCACTGATTTCAAACTGAGAGGGACGTCTAGTCTAAAAATCCTATTTTATAGATGAGGAAAACTGTGGCCCAGAGAAGGAAAGATCAGAAAGTCTTGCTAAAGTTCATAAGATCATAGCTCTAGAATGGAAGGGGATCTCAGAGGTCAAGTTAACCCCCCTTATTTTATAGAGGAGGAGAATGAGGCCACTGTGCTCAGTGGCTCACTTCAGCCTTGAAGGAGAGCTATGAGGTTCTGGAAACTGGCCTGTGAACAAGACAATCCAGAGAGGGAACCATGGATTTCAAATTGGAAGAGTCCCTTGAAATCGGCTAGTCCAAGGGGCTGCTGGTTAGCACAATGGATAAAGTACCAGGTCAAGAGGACCTGGATTCTAATTTGGCCCCAGAAAATTCCTAGCTGAGTGACCCTGGGCACATCACTTAATTCTGATTGACTATTTCCTGTTACTATTCTATCTTAGAATTGATACTAAGATAGAAGGTAAGGGGAAAAAGAGAGAGAGAGAGAGAGAGAGACAGACAGACAGACAGACAGACAGACAGACAGATAGACAAACACAGAGAGAGAGACACACACACACACACACAGACAGAGAGAGAGAGACAGAGGCAGAGAGAGAGAAAGAAACAGAGAGAGAAAGGAGAGAGAGAAGAAGGAAAGAAGGAAGGAAAGAGAGAAAAAGAAAGAGGAAACTGTGAGGAAACTGAGGCCCACAGAAGTTGCAGCTAGACAGAGATCACTCAGGTAATAAGTGGAAGAATCAGGATTCAAAGCCAGAGCTTTCAGTCTCAGGATCCACTCTTCATTCTCCTGGATCATCTCTTAATAAACCATAAGTTCGTGTTAGAGAGGATGTGGAAAAGTGGGGAGTTAGCTAATGCACAGTTGGTGGAGCTGTGAACTGATACAACCATTTTGAAGAGCAATTTGGAATTATGCTCAGAGAGCTATAAAACTATGTCTGTCCTTGTAAGGATCCAGCAATGACACTACGTTTGTTGCCCTAAGAAGATCAGGGGGAAGGGAGAAGAACTTATATGCTCCAAAATATTTATAGCAGCTCTCTTTGTGGTGGCAAAGAACTAGAAATTGAGGATATGTCCATCGATTATGGATTGGCTAAACAAACTGTGGTGTATAGTTGTGATGGAATACTGCTATGCCATAAGAAATGATGAACAGATTAATTTGAAAAAACTTGGAAAGACCTACATGAGATAAAAAGAGTGAAATGAGTAGAGCCAAGAGTACGTTATATGCAGCTACAGATTTAATATTCTGAAGAATAATTTGTAAATGTTCACCACCAGAGAATGAACTGAGAAATGGAAGCATGAAAGACATGAACTATATATGCTAGTCTATTTGCTGGATGATGCCTTCTACAGTGTGGGGAGGAGAGATAGAGTCTGAGATACCTGGAAATAAATTCTATTAATTTTAAAAAAAGAAAGAAAAGTCGTAAATCCTAGATGACTTTTATAGATTCTAGGCCTGGCAAAAATATTGAAAGGTCAGACTGCAACTGAATTACCTAATATTCAAGATGGATTGTAGTTTATACTTAAAATCTTGGAGATTTTTAAAAGACTCCAAGAGGAAAAAAAAAAAGAGTTTCTACACTTTCTCCATTCCATTGTCTATCCCTTCACAGCTTTAAGACCATTTAGGAATGTCATTCTTAGTTCACCAGCCTCCCTGCTTGCTCATCCCCTCCTCCCAAATTAGGGGAAGGAAAATTAGGCAAAAAATAAATCTGCACAGCTATAAAAAGCATTCTTCAGTTTATTAGTGTGCTTGGACTTGAAATAGCAGTCTGCAGGCATGCCTGTTGTACAGGTCAGCAGCCCTTCTGATTTCTTAGCTGCAAGGTAGGTGTTGGCCACCTTCCCTGGGCTGTTAGAGCTATCAGTGAAGGAGCTAATGGCCAGAGGTGGTCATAAGGCCAACTGGGAAGAAAGACCACAAATGTGGGGGCTCAACCCAGTTAGGACATATACTTTCATTTCTATCTGCTGGAATTTGATAGAAAGGGGACAAGTTGACTACTGCCTGTTCCTTGTTTGTAGCTTTCTGAGTTGATTGAAAAGCTGCTAAACCAACCAACCAACCCATAAGAGTCCTTTTTGGGCCTGTGATTTTCTTTTCTTTTCTTCTTTTGCTTAAAATCTTAGAATTGTAAGCTGAGAAGACACGTTATTCCCTTCTATGTTGCTCCCTCCTCAACCCCTACCTCCCGGCCTCTCTGACTAGGGTTCCTTAAGAGACATCATCTTAGGGAGTAGACAATGTCTTACTGCAATTAATTTGATTGCAAAAGTGTCCCATAAGTAGACGTTTTCCCTGAGACAGAACAAAGTTTTAATAAGATAGAGGATCTGTTATATGGAGACTTCTGGCCGAATATGTGTATACATACATACACATATATAATATATATAAATTATTTGTTCATTGCTATTTATAACAAGAATAATGATAAAATACTGACAACCCTGGTTTTGAATTATGTAAGCATAATTAAAATATGTAAGTAAACAAGAATATATAACCGTTTAATATATCTGCATAATGCATACATACAATATCTATATCAATACACATGTATTTGGTCAAACCTATGATTTCATAAAGCATAGGGAATTCTGATCAGACCGATGGCTCTTCTGCAAATTAGGGTCTTAAAAGAGTTACCTGGGACATTGAGATGTTAAGTTACCAGCCCAGGGTCACACAGCATCAAAGTGTCAGACAGGGCTTAAACTTGAGTCTTCCTGATTCTAAGGCCCACTCACATCCACTGGGCCAAACAACCTCTCAAGTCTCGAAACATAACATTATAGAAAAGTTTTTCTTCTGAGGCATCAGGAGATAGCAGGGAATTTGGAGTCAGAGATTCTGAGTTGGAATCCCAGTTCTATAACTCATAATTTATGTGACCTTTGAGGCATGTTGCCTCCTCTCTGTCTGCCTCAGTTTCTTCTTCTGTAAAACAAGAGGGTCAAATTAGAGGTTCTTGACCTTGTTTGTGTCATGTATCTCTTTGGCAGTTTGGGGAAGCCTGTGTACCTTTTCTCAGAACAATACTTGTTTCCTACATTCATTTCCCTCCTCTACATTCATAATGAAGGATATGCTAAATTTCAGTTGAAGTTAGTGAAAATAAAGATTTAATTTTTTTTCTCATCTAAGTTCATTGGTTGCAGGTTAATAACCCCTAGGTCAAGTGGTCTCTAAATTCCCTTCTAGCTTGTGTAAATAGAATTAGCTCGATCCCATTAATAGTCAAAAAATCTACTCAACCCAGGCGTGCTAATGATGTCACTCCCACCTCCCTTAGTGGGGAGGGGAGACGAGTTACCCACACGTGACAATAAGTAACAAATCAAGAATAAGGGACTGCCCTTTGGGCAGTCCAAATCAATGTAGAAACTGCCATTTGTCCATTTGAATTAGAGGTGGACCACAGGAAGTGATGAAAGACACGATCTCTTTAAGTAAGTGAGTGAACTTCCTGTGGGGGCAGTTGCCATCTGGAACTGGAGGAAGAAGCATCTCCTGAGACCACAGACAGCTCACACTCTGTATTGTCACATGGGTAAGTTAGGCTGGCTTCCTTGGCCTAGCTGGGCCAATTCTAAACTCTGCCTATCTGGCTGTTGGGCCTTGTGGCTTACAGCTTTCATTTATTTAGCCTTCTAACCTCCCTTTTTCTCTTTATTCCTACCCTTACCTATCTGATTGTAAATAAACTCCTCAACCCGATGCTGACTTGGGTCTGATTTAATTACGGAATCAACCTGAATTGTTGATTCCTGGCGGCCACATAATTTTAATATATAGCTATAATAACTAAATTTTAATTCTTACAAGTTCTAAACCCTATAAATCAATCAATTAACCAATCAATGTTTATTAAGCACCTACTATGTGCCAGTTTAAAAAAAAGTCTCAGGGTAGATTGCTGTCCATCTTGCATTCTGCCACAACTGGACAGAATAAATGGTTACTTCTTTCCTTGGACTTCCTGTCTCTAGGTCTGTCTGTATACGCTGAGCCATCTAGCTGCCCCCATTCTTAATTGAGTCTTCTCTCTCTCTCTCTCTCTTTTTTTAATCCTTATTTTCCACGTTAGAATCAATACTGTGTATTGGCTCCAAGGCAGAAGTGAGGTAAGGGCTAGATAATGGGGGTTAAATGACTTGCCCAGGGTCACAGAACTAGGAAGAGGCCAGATTTGAACCCAGGACCTCCTGTTCAGTCCACTGCACCTAGATGCCACCTAATTGACTCTTTACTGCTATTACAGTTCCCCTTTGCTATATTGTGTTTCTTATTGTAGCTTCACTGTATCGCAGGGTTGGTTTAAAAAAAAAATCTAATTCTGTGTCATGGAGTTTTTGTATATCATGGATTTTTTTTTTTTAAACCCTTAACTTCTGTGTATTAGCTCCTAGGTGGAAGAGTGGGAAGGGTGGGCAATGGGGGTCAAGTGACTTGCCCAGGGTCACACAGCTGGGAAGTGTCTGAGACCAGATTTGAACCCAGGACACTGTGCCTGTAGTTCAGCATCTCTCCTCGTCCACCTTCACGCTGATGTCGGATTGCTGCACGTGGTGTTGCTCTGCGGTGTGGTGTTTTTGTGAAGTTTTCGTAAAAGTTTGAATTTATTTCAGGCCCTATGCCACCCAAACGTTCTGTGTGGGAAGGGTTAATAAAAGTGTGGAAAAGGTTTATTGGTGCGTGGGAAGGATTTATAAAGCCTTAAAATGTATATAAATAATAAAAATAAATATAAAGTCGCTACTTTGCGGATTTTCATTTATTGTGGGGGTCTCTGCAGCGTAACTCCGGTGATAGATGAGGGACCACTGTATTGAACTTCCACTTCAAGAACTCAAATTAGTGATGAGCCTCTCGGGCCCCTAAAATTTCCACTGTAGTAGCCTTATTTGCAATTCAGTATATGTGATCTTTGTGAAAGTAATATTTGATGGGAAGGGGGTCAAACTTCAGACATATTTTCTTTACAGGAGAATGATTAAGAACATAATTTGAGCCTAAAAATTATTACATCTGTGTAACATATAACAGTATGTAAATGGCGGGAGGAGCGTTATAATTCTAGTTTGATATTCCTGTTCAGAGGAGAGTAGAGTGGAACCAATTTCCTGCTTCCCTTTTGGTACAGATTAAAGTCTGCTTTGAGAAAGGGGAGATGGAGGAGACTCCAGAGATTTCTATTCATGCCTCCCTGAGAGTCACATCTGCATGGATACATGTAAATACACATAACCTACATGGGCCACATGCACCCACACATAGCCAAACACAGCCCTCTTACACCCCTCTTCCCCTGACTTTCTCCCTGGAATGGCTAATTGTCCAATATCTGGAGTTAAAATCACTGAAGCCCCAGGGGTTTTCTGCCCAAGCATTAAGTCATTTAGAGTAGAGCATCAGTTAGGTTCAGATAGCTAGTTGTCCCTGAGCAAAGGGTTCTGGGAAGTAGGAAACAAACCACTTTTGATAATGGAGAGCATGAAATATTCTTCAGGGCTGGACTTTGGCTCTGGCTAGATGGTGATCGTGTGCCTGAGGAAGATAAGAAAGTCAGCCCATTTATTCTAGAATCTTGCCTGACCTGACTCAGCCCTGGATTCTGGCACTAACTTGTAAATATTGACAGATCACTACCATAGCCAGAGTAGAAGGAGTCTGGTGGGGTCCTACATTTACCAACTGTCTGACTGGGATTCGGGCCCAACTCTGGACCACAAAAAAAAGAATCCTTACTATAATCTTTCTGACAAGTGGTCATCCAGCTTGGCCTGAAGAACTCTAATGTGGAGTTAATTGCCCATCCCATGTTGTACCTTTGGATATTCCCAGTTGGCAGCAAGCTTTTGCTGACATCATATCTAAATTTCCTCTTGCATCTTTGCACCCTCTGATCCTCCTTTTGCCCTGTGGGGCCCAGCAGAGCAAGTGCAAATACCTTTCACAAGACAGCCTTTCAGATACTTGAGGGCAGCTTCCTCATTCCCTCCTCCCTGACCCCTTCCCCAAGTCTTTTCTTTTTCTGGCTAATTACCCACAGCTTCTTCAACTAGTCCCCATCTGGTAGGAACCATCCTGGGGACTTTGTGTGGACCCTCTTCAGTTTATCAATGTCTGTAGTAAATTGTGGCACTCAGAACTGTCCATCCTAATCACATTGGGTCTGATCAGGGCAGAGGACAGTGGACACTACTGCCTCCTTTTTACTGGCCCCTTGGTGTTGCCCAAGAAGGAACTCACTGGCTCTTTTGGCTTTTGCTCTGTGGTCCCATGGGCCCAGAAAGAGGAAATTATGCTAAGGCTTTATACAACTTAAAGTGCTGCTATATTGACTTCAGTTGAATCTATTCTTAGCGACAACTAGGTGGCTCAGTGGATTGAGAGCCAGGCTTAGAGATGGGAGGTCCCAGGTTCAATTCTGACCTCAAATACTTCCTAGCTGTGTGACCCTGGGCAAGTCACTTAATCCCAGTTCCTAGTCCTTACCTCTCTTCTACCTTGGAATCAGTACTTTTTATTGATCTAAGATGGAAGGTAAGAGTTTAAAAATAAATAAAACTATTCTTATCAGTCATAGTGAAAATACCATTTTGGACTCTGACGTCTTAGGAGGCAGTGCTCTGCAGACATTAAGTAAAATGAGAGCATATAAATGGTGCTAGAGAAGAGGCATTTGAGGACAGTAAATGGACCTGATGAATTATTTGAAGGATATGTACATCTTTAGATGTGCCACAAAGATAAAAGCACTCAGGGAATGATTGTCTAGCTCTCTCCAATAATAGAAGTTTCCCAGAGAATGGAAACTAGTAATACTAAATAATAGCTTATATTTATATAACTCTTACTCTGACACTGCTAAGTACTTTACAATGATCTCATTTGATTCTCACAACAACTTTGGGTGGCAGGTGTTATTATTATTGTTATTTTAAACCCTTACCTTCCATCTTAGAATCAATACTGTGTATTGGCTCCAAGGCAGAAGAGCGGTAAGGGTCGGCAATGGGGGTCAAGTGACTTGTCCAGGGTCACACAGCTGGGAAGTGTCTGAGGCCAGATATGCACCAGGACCTCCTGTCTCTGGGCCTGACTCTCAATCCACTGAGCCACCCAGCTGCCCCAGTGGGCGTTATTATTAACCTCATTTTAGTTGAAGAAATTGAGGCAGACAGAAGTGACCTTTGTCTAGGGTCCCACAGCTAATAGTTGTCCATGGCCAAATTTGAACTCATGTCTTCCCAACTCCTAGCAGTGGCAGCTGTAGTTCAGTGGTTAAGAGCACTGAACCTGGAGACAGGAAGACCTGAGTTCAAATTCTGCCTCAGATACTTCCAACTATGGGACCTTAACTTCTATATGCTGAGGAGGCAGTGAAGTGGCTTAGTGGATAGAGTGCTGGATTTGGGAGACAGGAATACCTGAGTTCAAATCTAGCCTCAGATACTTATTAGCTGTGTGACCTTGGGCAAGTCACTCAATCCTGTTTGCCTCAGTTTCTTCATCTATAAAATGAGCTAGAGAAACAAATGTTAAGAAATCCCAAATGAGATCATGAACAGTTGGACATAGCTGAATAACAACAATACCTTCCCAACTCCAGGTTCAGAGTTCTGTCCCTTGTAACACTAGCTGCCACCACAAGATCAAGAGAGATATCAGTATTAAAAATGAACATTGTATGGAAAACAGTAAATGAGAAGACATCAGCAACTAGATTCTCATATGCTCATTTTCCCTTATTCATAAAATCTTTTTTTTAAAAAAGCCTTTACGGGGACAGCTGGGTAGCTCAGTGGATTGAGAGTCAGGCCTAGAGAAGGGAGGTCCTGAATTCAAATGTGGCCTTAGACACTTCCTAGCTGTGTGACCCTGGGCAAGTCACTTGACCCCCATTGCCTACCCTCACTACTCTTCTGCCTCAGAACCAATACGCAGTATTGACTCCAAGATGGAAGGTAAGGGTTTAAAAAAAAAAAAAAAGCCTTCACTACTACTAAGTAGTGGTTCCAAGGCAGAAGAGTGATAAAGGCTAGATAATGGGGGTTAAGTGACTTGCCCAGGGTTCCATATTCAGTAAACATCTGTGGCCATACTCAAGGCCAGGACCTTCCATCTCTACGTCTGGCACTCTATCCACTGAAACACCTACTTGCCCCTCCATAAAATCTTCATAAGAATGGATGAGGAGGAGCTTGGCTCATGGGGAAAAGTGTTGGGTATGGAGACGGGGACCTTCCAAATTGGCTCTTTATTGGTTGCTTTGGAAGAGCAATTTTCCCATGAAAGCCTCAGTTTCATCATAGATAAAATAAGAAGACTGGAAGAGATGATGTGCAAGGTCTCTTTCAACTCCAAATCTTTGCTCTCCTTATATGGATGGTGTCCTTGGTGAAAAGATAACAAGGAAACAAGTGAGCTTTTATAGACACAAATTTTCTACAGTAGATTACATCTTCCCATCCATTTCAGTGATTGAAAGATCTAGAGAGCAGAAGAACCGCCATTTGTCGTTTGTTCTTTACACAAAGATGAAAAAAAAAAGCCAAGATTTGTAGGAGCCGAGCAATTAAATGTCCCCCTCTAGGATGGGTGTACCAATAAGCAGGTGGATGTTTGTCATTTGGGATTGTACCACTGGGTGGCAGGAGCATTTCAGGCAATACTGTAATTTATAACGACTTTCCTTCCTGGTGATTGACTCCATATTTGAAACACGAACTTCTGTTGTTTCCATATTAAAACAATTTTTTATTAATCAAAAAAGGATGACAAAGAGTTTTTAGCATAACTTAAATTTCTCACTGTATTCCCCTGTCCACTGAAGGTAAAGAAAAGGTAGAAACTATCTTTTCAATAATGAAAAAGAAAGCCGTACTACTTTCCCTGCCAAGTGTTGTCCAAATCAGATTAAAATGTAATTGGGAAATATTTTATAAAATAAATAATACTATAGAACATAAATAGTGTTAGTATATGATTTTCTAAGTTAATGTATGACAGGCAGGGATCTTTATGTATAGTTGAATGGCCCCTATTTTCTATTTAAGTATAATTCTACTGATATAGAACAGCCTTGGGATCAAGGCTGGGTTTCCCTGGGCTGAGGGTTAATTAGATCTACCTGGATTGAACTAGGAGATCAGAGCAAATTACCTACTGTTTTAGATTACTTATCCTATCTTATCTTCTCTCTTATTTCCTTACTTCTACTTCCTCTTCTCATCTGTAAATAAATTTCCATAAAAGTCATATTAACTTGAGGTGATTCTTTAATTGGGGACTGATAATTGTTCAATCCCCTGGCGACCAACCTTTTAATATTTACTCAATCAAAACCCCTTTTTACTCCTTATACTCATTAACATTCATATTCCTGTAAGTATGTGATAGCTAGATGGCACAATGGATAGAGAGTGCTAGACTTGTAGTCACAAAGACCTGAGTTCAGATATAGCCTCATTTTACTAGCTGTATAGCCCTGGACAAGTTATTTAACTCTGTTTGACTTGGTCTCCTCACCTGTAACATGAACAGGAAAAGAAAATGTCTAATCACTCCAGTGTCTTTGCCAAGAAAATCTCAAATAGAGTCATGAAGAGTTGAACACAACCAAAATGACTGAACAAACACAAGAGGTATGGATAGCAAGGAGCAAGTTGGAAGAATATTTATAGAATGTGCATTGTTTATCTTTGGGTCATGACCAGGAAAGTCTTGATTGTATTCTAAGTATGAGATGTTCTTGAAGAGAAGGACAAAATGGTTTCATTCTATGATTTTTGCAGAAAAAAGTTGAGCATTGTTCTTTTACAAAAATTAATTTTAATTCAATATTTAAAAATTAGACAGTTTTGAAATTGGGCTTAAAAATAAAGCCCATTTATCATCCAAACCTAAATTTTAACCAAATATGGTTGATAGAAATTTTAAATATCAAATTAAGTCATTTGATATTAAGAGAATAATTAGTTTTCCCTGATGAGTTTAGGTTACTAAGTCCTTTAGATAAACTACATCCAGTATGCTGATATGTTTTTTAATTCAAAGATATTTTATTTTCCCAATTACATGTAATATCAATTTTCAACATATGTTTTTCAAAATTGTAAAATCCAAATTCCCTCCTTCCCTCACTCCTCCTCTACTCTTGGAGATGGTAAACAATTTGATCTGGGTTTTATAGGTATTATTACGCAAAACATACTTCCATATTGGTCATTGTTGTAAGAGAATCATATAACCCTAAAACCCCAAAATAAAATTGTAAATATGATAGTATGTTTTAATTTGCATTCTGACTCTAATAGTTCTTTCCCTGGAGATGGAGAATATTCCCTGTCATAAGTCCTTCAGAATTGTCCCAGATCATTGTATTGCTGAGTAGCTAAGCCTTTCAGAGTTGATCATTGTACAATATTGCTGTTACAGTGTACAATATTCTCCTGATTCTGCTTATTTCACTCTGCATCAACTCATGTAGATCTTTCCAGCTTTTTCTGAAATCATCCTGCTTATCATTTCTTATATATGCTGATAAAAGTTTAATGAACACTTCTGCATGTCTTTTCCCAATTCCCCCCCACCCCCAAGGATATACTTCATAAAAAAAAATCCAAACTGTACCTTCTATCTTAGAATTGATGCTCTGTATTGGTTCCAAGGCAGAAGAGTGATGTGGGTTAGGCAACTGGAGTTAAGTGACTTACCCAGGATCACACGGTTGAACTCAAGACTGCAAGATACACTTTTAAGTTTAATCTGATTTATCAACTCTTTCCCTTCACTTTCTTAAGTCTTCTCTAGACAAAACAAATCCAGAGTTGTATTTTTTGCCAGTTTTCAAGATGTAAATGCGCCCACTTACAATTCTTGTGAAATTTGTTACCAGTCTATAACTTCTTTTTCCATAAATACATTTTAATCCAATTTGGGCAGTGATACTGAGTTTCTGGTCAGCATATAATCTTTGATCTGCAAATTTGACATCTCTGGCTAAGGGGTGATGCTTTTGTATAAAGCAGTGATTCCCAAAGTGGGCGCCACCACCCCCTGGTGGATGCTGCAGCGATCCAGAGAAGTGGCGATGGCCACAGGTGCATTTATCTTTCCTATTAATTGCTATTAAAATTAAAAAAAATTAATTTCCTGGGGCTAAGTAATATTTTTTCTGGAAAGGGGGTGGTAGGCCAAAAAAGTTTAGGAACCACTGGTATAAATTATGATGAATGAATGATAATGAATTTACTAAACATGTTTTATCAGTCAGGCACTTTTCTAAAATGAGGATACAAATTCAAGCCTGTGCAACCGACCAAGACCATGCCTTCAATGAGATTACATTCTTACTGGGAAAGACAACAAAAAAAGGAAGATTGTATCTAAATTCCACTTGTTCTTCATGCCTAACACAAGTCTAAACAAATATGTGAAGGCTTTTAGTTATGAAGCACATAGCAATGTGACATTTTACCAATCTTGTATAATCCTTCTAGTCATTAATATACCATGTCCAGTAGTTTGAAGTGAATCCCCCTGGCAGTGTAGGGATAATAATCTGGAGAGGGTGTTGGAAAGAGATTTATCCATTAGTCTTGAATTTCCATCATATTTACCCTATTATGTCACAGGATCATAAGTGTAAAACTGCACGGAATGTCAGAGTCCTTCTAGTCCTCTCTCTACATTTTATAGATGAAGGATACTAAGTGATTTGCAGGAGACTGCATGTATTAAGCTGCTGAAATATGATTTAAATCCAGGTCTTCTGACTCCAGAGCCAGAGTTCTTTCCAGCATCCCACACTGACTACCTGTCATCACTAAGAAAATTCTTCAAAGTGCTCAAAGAATTGAAAAATAATTTAACATTTGTTACATGTAAGCAATTAAATCACTATAAACACACATATTTTAATAAAATATACTTTCCCCCCATTTTCTATGTAGGCTTAGTAATTTTGGGGACATAGTTCCAAATTGATCTCCAGTATGGTTGGGCTATTCCATTGCTCCAACAGTGCATCTGTATACTTCTTTTCTTGTGCCCCCTCTAGCATTTGCCATTTTAATTTTCTGTCATCTTAGACAACCAAGTAGACATAAAGTTTATCCTAGGGTTGTTTTAATTTATATATCTTTAACTATTAGTGATTTAAGTATTTTTATATGACTATTGATAGCTTTGATTTCTTCCACTGAAAACTACCTATTTATGTCCCTTTGTCACTTATCAACTGGGGGAATGGCTTTTATTTTTATCAGTTTGGCTTAGTTCTTTATATATTTGAGAACCTGGACCTTTATTACAAAAACTTGCTGCAAAGGTTTTCCTCTAGTTTCCTGCTTTTAATGCATTGATTTTTTTGTGCTAAAATGTTTAAATTTTATGTAATTAAAATTATCCTTTTTATATTCCATGACCCTCTCTATCTCTTATTTAGTCATGAGATCTTCCCCTATCCATAGATTTGCCAGGTAATTTTTTCTATGCTTCCCCAATTTGCTTATGATATGCTTTACTTCCAAATCCTCTTCCTATTTTGAGCTTCTCTTCTTTTAGGATGTGAGATATTACACTTAGTTTCTGCCAGATTACTTTCTAGTTTTCCCAGCAGTCTTTGTCAAATAGTGAATTCCTGTGCCAAAGCTGGAATCTTTGGGTTTATCAAACACTAGGTTACTGTGTTCATTTGATTCTGTATTTTATGAACCATAATTACTTCCATAAGTCTGCCATTCTATTTCCTATCCAGTACTGAATTGTTTTGATGATTACCACTTTTCAGTAAAGTATGAATAATAGCACTGTTAGGCCCTCTTTTTTCATATTTTTTTTTTTTGCCATTGATTCCTTATCTTCTGTCTTGGAATTCATTCTAAGGCAGAAGAGCAGTAAGAGCTAGGCAATTGTAGGTAAGTGACTTGCATAGGGTCACACAGCTAGGAAGTGTCTGGGGCCAGATTAACCCAAGTCCTCTTGACTCCATGCCTGAAATCTAGCTGCCCCAAGAATAAACTGTTTTCAATCCAGTTTTAAAATTGAGACCTTTCATATGTCAGGTGAATATGATAACCACTACACTATGGACACTCAAGCTGCTGTGTGGTGTTTTTTTTTTTTTTTTTTTTTTTTTAAATATACTCCTACTTTTTGTATTAGATTCAATACTAGGTATTGGTTCCAAAATAGAAGAGTGGTTAGGCAATTGGGATTAAGTGATTTGCCCAGGGACAAAATGCTATAATCTCATTACTGGTATTTTATTAAAAATTTTTTTTATCAATATTCATTTGGGAGACTTTCTCTATTTTGCCATTACCAGATTTAGTTGTTGAAACCATATCTATGTCATAGACAGAATTTGATAAGACTCTGTTACCTATTTTTTCCATTAGTTTATAGAGGACTGGAATTAATCATGATTTGAATGTCTTGTATAACTTGATTATAAATCCATCTATTCCTGGGGATTTTTTCCTAGGGAGATCATTTATGGCATATTCGATTTCTTTTCTGAAGTTAGGATTATTTCAGTATTCTATTTCATCATGTTCATTTGGACAATTTATATTCTTATAAATATATTCATGTGTTTCACTTAGATTGACAGTTTTATTGGTTATAATTGGGCAAAACAACTTCGAATATTTGCTTTGATTTCATCTTCATTTGTACTGCATTCACCCTTGTAAATTTTGATACAGGTAATTTGGTTTTCTTCTTAAAAAAAAATAACAACAATCAAATTAACCAGTGGTTTATCTTTTTTATTCCTCTCTCCATAAAACCAGCTTCTAGTTTTATTGATTGGTTAGATTTATTTTATTTTACTTTCCCCTTTATTAATCTCTTTTCTTATTTTCAGGATTTTCAGTTTGGTGTTTAAGTGGGGATTTAAAATGTATTCTTTCCCTAGCTTTTTTAGTTCATGGCCAATTAATTGACATTCTCTTTTTCTAACTGAGGTAATCTTTTAGAGCTATAGAATTTCCCCTAAATGCTGCTTTGGCTGCATCTCATAAATTTTGGGATATTGTCTCATTGTTTTCATTATCTTTAATGCAATTATTGATTGTTTCTATGATTTGTTCTCTGACACGCTTGTTCTTTAATATTAAATTATTTAGTTTCCAAATGATTTTTAATCTGATTTTAAATCTTCCAAGGCCTTTTATTGAATCAAATTTTTATTGCATTATGGCCCTAAAAGGACACATTTAATAATTTTACTTTTCTGCACTTGTTTTTGAGGTTTTAATGCCCATATATTTTTTGTGAAGGTTTTTGTGAAGGTGCCAGGTACAACTGAGAAAAGATATATTTCCATTCAATTTACTCTAGAGACCTATCATATCAATATTTTAGAACACTGTAATGGGGAAAAAGGGGTTTGGGGGTTAAATATATTAAGAGTTGGTCACCAGAGGATTGAACAATTATCAATCCTCAATTAGAATAATCTCAAGTCAAAATTGTTTTTTATGGAAGTTTATTTACAATTAAGAGGAGAAAGAGAAAGCAAGAAAGTCAGAGAGAGAATAAGATAGGATAAGTGATCTAACACACTGAGTAATTTACTCTGGCCCCTGGCTCAAACAAGGCAGATTTTACTAGTCCTTAATTGGAAAAGGTCAAGCCTTGAGCCTAGGGGGCCCAAAGGCCCTGGAGGCATATGAAGCAAAGCTTCAGTCACAGAGTCTCTTTGAAAGGAAAGTTCCTTAAGAGAAGTTCAGGAAGATTCAGTCTTAACACTCACCATGTGGAACAATCTCCGTCATGAACCAGCAGAGCTCCCTCAGGTCCCCTTCACAAAACTAGAAGCACCAGAAGACTGAGCCCAGCTGACTGAGGTCTCTTTTTAAAGGGGTCGCTTATGTGTCACTTCCTGTGCCTTCCCCTAGTTTGTGTGTCTGATCACAACAGATGCTTTTCATAGTACTGCCTAGGGGGCAGTCAGTTGACTCTAGCACACTGTGGGTTAGGGACCTCCCAGAATTGGAGGTGGTCTCACCTTTGGTGATTAAATCTAAAGATGGGCAGTGTAGACTTAATCTAATTATCACAACACTATTTATCACTTTAGCTTTGTTCTTATCTATTTTTTAGAGGGAAAAGTTGATATCCCTCACTAATATAGTTTTACTGTCTATTTCCTCCAGTAACTCAGTATGTTTTCCTTTAAGAATTTGAATACTATGCCATTTGGCCCATATATGTTTAGTAGTGATACAACTTTATTGTTTATAGTCCCTTTTAGCAAGTTGTTGCTTCCCTCACTATCTCTTTTAATGATCTATTTTTGCTTTTGTTTTGTCTTCTACACTTACCTTTAAACTCAGCTAAAACAAGGTAGATTTTGCTCCAACCTCTGATTTTTATTCTGTATATGTCTTTCTGTTTCAAATGTGTTTTTTTGTAAATAATATATTGTTTTATTCTAGATTCGAATCTATTCTGTTATCTCCTTCTGTTTTATGGGTGAGTCCATCCTATTTACATTCCCAGTGTAATGGACAGGCTAACTGCAATGCAGGAGGATGGTGTGTTGATGGTATAAGGCCAGCCCAAGGGGCCCTCAGGCAGATGTAGAAGTTGGTATGTGTAACAAGGGTCCTGCACCTAAGCCGAATGAGAGGCAGATGAACTCTCTCACTAACAAAAGTCTAGACCCCTTTAAGATTAGGATTCTCTGCCTCAGCCTCTGGGAGTTGGAATCAATTCTATTGGACAGTTGGTGTAGTTTCCAGGAAGGAGACAGGGACTTCCTGAAACTAAACTGTTTGATAAAGGTTTGCCAACTAGAGCTAGTAATCTGATCTGACTGCTGGTGATAATTGGTCCTTGATAAGGTGAAGGCAATGGCTTCAAAGATCTTTGAGCTTGAGGTTAAATGGGTTTATTGGTAATTAAATTGAATCGGGTAAAAGGGAGATGGAAAGTGGGTGAAGGCAAGCTAAGATCTTGGTTAAATAATATCACTAAACTACTTTAGGAAATACAGAATGATCTTCTTTAAGGTGCAGCAGTATGAGAAAACCTTGAGGGCAATCTCAGCTCTGATACTCTTGCTTGCTGATGCAGGGCTGCCAAGCTCTGGACCAGATGGTGATGTCTTGATAGTAAAATTTATCTCTTGCTTATAACAAGGGTTCTTGGGTATGCCAAAGAGCTGTTGAAATTGGCTAGCAATGGTAGTCGTTCCTACCCAGGGGCCCACTTTTCCATCCCTTTCCTCCCTAACTCTGAAGTTCAGAGCCAGAAGTGAAGTCAGGGGTCTGCGGACCCTTTTTTATACCCTCACTTCAATTGTCACACTGGCACCTGGCCTGGGTCCTCTGCCAGGTTCTGTGTTCTAAACTGGCAACTGCCAGGTTGCAACCCATGAAAACATGGTTGCAGGATTTTATACATAACACCAATTATGAAAGCTAATTGTCTATTTTCCTTCATTCTATTTTTTTCTATTTATCCTTTTCAGTATCTTTTTTTTACCCCCCTTCCCCAACCCCAGTCTGTTTTGCTTCTGATCATTGCCTCTCTTAATATTCCCACTCTTATATCCCTTTTCCCCCTTCTCTTATCATCTTCCCCTCATACTTTTCTGTTGGGTAAGAAATATTTCTGTACCTACCAACCTATATATCATGTATATGTATCCACACACATACACACTGTTTCTCTTTGAACCATTTTACATGAGAGTGAAGTTCAAGTATTGCCTGCATTCCCCCACTTCTATTTTCCATTCTGCTCTAAAGTTCTTGATTATATGCTTCTTTTAGGTAAGACAATTTTTTCCATTCTTCCTCTCCCTTCTCCATTTTACCATCATGTATCTCCTTATCACTCCTCCATTTTTCTCAAATCATTCCAACATAATCCACTCATACTCTCTGCCTAAGTAGATTCCTAACTACCCTAATAATCAAAGGGTGAGGCTGATAGAAAAGAAACTGGGAGAGGTGGATGTCAGAAACTAAATAGGGGTAAATAGGATGAATTACACAGTAATTATAATGGTGCTAATTTTTTTTTACAAGTTTCTAATAAAGACCTCATTTCTAAAATGCATAGAGAAATGAGTGGAACATATAAGAATATGTCATTCCCCAGTGGAAATGATTGTCAGCTCTGGGAGTGGGGAGTGAAGAGGGGAAGGAGACAACATGAATCATGTAACTTTGGAAAACTTGTATGTAATTTTGTTGTTGGAATAAAAGAAAGATAAAAATTTTTAAAATTAGTTTTCATTTGACCAATCCTAATTTTGAAATAATAGTTTTCTTTTTTTTCTTTCTTGTTTTTTTTTTTTTTTTGTTTTAGTTTTTAGTTTTTAAACACTTACCTTCTGTCTTGGAGTCAATATTGTGTATTTGCTCCAAGGCAGAAGAATGTAAGGGCTAGGCAATGGCGATTAAGTGACTTGCCCAGGGTCACACAGCTAGGAAGTGTCTGAGGCCAGATTTGAACCTACAACCTCCCATCTCTAGGGCTGGCTCTCAATCCACTGAGCCACCCAGCTGCCCCCTCCCCACCCTTTTTTTTTCTTTCTTGTTTTTTTGTTTCTTTTTAATAATAGTTTTCTTTATTGAGCTTTTGTCCCTTTTTCCCCAATTGGTCAATTCTTTTTTTCTTTCTCCTTGTTCTTTCTTCTTGTTCTTGTTCTTTTTCTTGTAATCTTGTTCTTGTTCTTGTTTCTTTATTTTTCTGTCTTAGTAACAATACTAAGACAAAAGGGCATGGGCTAGGCAAATGGGATTTAGTGACTTGCCCAGGGTCATAGACCATACAGGAAGCATCTGAGGCCAGAATTTATCCCAGGTCCTCCTGACTCAATGCCCGGCACTCTATTAACTGTACCAACTAGTTGATTCTCAATTCTGCTTCTTAAGGAGTTATTTGCATCAAGATGTTTTGTACCTTTTTTTAATTATTTGGCCAACTCTGTTTTTTAAGATATTATTTTCTTCATTATATTTTGTGCTTCTTTTTCAAAAAACTTAATTCTCTTTTTAAAAATAGTTTTCTTACATCACTCTTTTTTCTTTTGTCCTTATTTGATTTTTAAAATGTATTTTTTTCTTTCACACTTTCTTTAGCACTTCCAATAATTCTTGTGTCCAACTTGCATTTTTCTTTGAAGCTTTGATTGAAGTTATTTTCACATTGTTGTCTTCTGCTTTTGTGTCTTAATCTTCTCTGTCAGCATAATGGATTTTTTTGGTCATTTTTTAAAATTGCTATTGTTTGATCATTTTTTCAGCCTATTTTTTGAGTTTTAACTTTTATGTCAAAGTTTACTTTTGCATGCCTGGATATATACAACTATCCCAAGATTTAGTTTTTTTTAATTTTCTTTTTTTGGTACTGTTGTTTTCACAATGGGTCACAGTAGTTTGTAAGTTTCTAGTGCATCCAAGGTGATATGATCCTTAGAGAAGTGTCACTGCTCTTCTGGTCTGTACTCTGGTCCTTACCCAGAAAAGACTCCTAATTCATTTCAGCCACAAGAACAATTGCTTCTTATTTGTGACCCAGAAATGGGTATAGGCAACGGAATTGCCAAACATTTCCCAGTCTTGCACCTAGTGCTAGTGCAGGGGTCCCATGGAATCTCTTCCTGAGCAGTTGTTCAGTGTTCTTACTAACTGGTTAGTAATGAAAGCTCCTGAAGCTGTTGTTGCTGCTGCTGCTGCTGCCACTGCCTCCATTGCTGCCATGTGTATTCCAGGCCAACCCCCACCCCAGGGTCAGAATCTTCTCTTTGTGACCTTTTAAGTTTTTTGGGCTAGAAAAATCTCACCCCAGCCTTTTGTTGGCTGTGCCACTCCAGAATTCTACATGAGACATTATTTTAAAGATATCTAGAGGGGAATGTTGGGAGACTGTAGTGCTTCTTCTATTCTTTCATCATGTTTCCTTCTGCCAATTCTGATTTTATATTTATCTATATTTCAGATTTTTTGCCCTTTTTAACCAAGTTGTTAACTCTTTTCATCTTTTATTACATAGCTCTCACTTTCCCCAATTTTTATGTACCTCTCATTTGTTTTTTTAAAAAATATTTTTCTCTTTTAAATATCTCTTTCTATAAAGCTTCTAGGAAATTTTGATGGGCTTGCATTCGATCTACATTGTTTCTTTGAGGCTTTGTTTATAGATGTTTTCAAGTCATTGTCTTCTGTGTTTGTTTCTTGAGCTTCTGAGTCACATAGTAATAATGCTTTATGGTTGGATTCTTTTTGGTCTGTTTGTTTTAAATTTTTTTGCTTACTTCATGACTTTGGACTTTATGTTATTGTTGGTATCTGCCTACTTCTGGAGGTTGAATGTTTGGCCTGAGCTTCTGTCTTTTATGCCCTTCTACTTTTTTCACAGCGAAGTCTGGGAGCCTATATGTTTTTGGTGGTTCCTAAGTGCTGTGATCCAGGCAGAGGTCTGTTTACTGCCCACCTGTTCTGAATTCTGCAAATTTCTAACTCAGTTTGGGTGTGTTGTGCATCAATTTTCATAAATTGATTCTGGACTCAGTTATAATCAGTGTGCTGGGAGGTTCTATTTGTTCAGAGAAACTTAGCTACTGGCTCACTCTTGGTTTTGGTCTCCTGCCCTTGTGCATTCTACTGCAGGCTTATGTGGAACCTAAAGGACAGAACTGAGAGAATCTCTGCTCAGAGGCTCAGGGCTTTCCTTCTGGGATTTGTTCCTTGTACTCTACACAGATAGAGCCCCTTGTCCTTTGTGATTTTGATAAATCACTCCTCTCTACCTTATAACTATGATCTAGAACTGGGTAATGGGTGATAGAATTTTTAGCTGGTACCTGTGCTGGTACAGGGGTGTCCTGGGATCTCTTTCTGCCCAGATAATCAATTCCCTTACTACCCCTGGGTACTGGACTGCTTCCCATCACTGATATACCACAGTCCTTTGCCTCTGTTGCTTATATCTGGCATAGCTGCTGTGGTGCACTCCTGCCCACCCCACCTGAGTGTCTGCAGACTTCTCCTTCTATCCTCTTAAACTTCCTGGAGCAGGAAAAGTAACTAACTGTGACATTTTCTTGGTTTTCCAAATCAGAATTCAAATTGGTATGTTTTCTACATCATTGTGGAAGAGTTTTTGGAGAGCTAAGGCAAATTTGGAAACTCTCACAGTGTAGTTTTACCTTTGCCTTCCATATAGGTTTTGCCATGTTTTTTGTGTAGTCATCACACTCACATGCCATGACTTGTTCAATAGTTTCTCAGTTAGGCAAAAACTTGCTTCCAGTTTTTTGTTATAAAATGTGCTACTAAAAAGATTTTGGTGTTTCATTATTTCTGATCCTTTGTCTAGTCTGTTATTAGGATTAATTAAGCCACAGGGCTAATGAGGAACATTTGGAGTAATTGGGAATTGGGATCTTAGCAGCTAAGGACAAGATAAAGAATATATATATATATCCCAAAGAGTTGTAAGAGATTGAAGATTATAACATTAAAATACTTCATCCTCATAAATTAAATTTGTCCTACTTCCAGGTGGCATTATCATCTGACCAATGAGTCAATTCAGTAGAAACATGAGGCAATCATATTAGTGAGAGAAAATGAATAGGCTTCTTTAAATCATATAGTTCAACTATAGTTAGTTAAGTTTAATTTAAATGATGGTTCATATGTGTCCTTGAATAGGCATGTTAATTAAGGAACTGAACTAAACTCATATTGACATGAATGAATGAAATTGAAAAAGGAAAAGGTTGTAGCTATAAGAGTGAAAAAATGGCTCACACGTTGTCCTCAGAGAGGTGAATAAATCAACTTGAAGAATTCACTAGTGAAGATCACTTAAGCTAACCTATCAAGTTCTGTTTTTACTCTCCCAATTCATGTGTACACTAGTAGGTTAGGTTTCCCAAGGTTCTAGGCATACTTTTGAGAGACAGGGGATAGATGTCTTTCTTTTTTTTGGTTTTAAAAATTTTAAAACATAATTTTCTATTGATGTTTTCCGTTTCTTACATCACTATAGCAACGGTCGGCAACCTTTTTCGCCGTGAGAGCCATAAACTTCTGTGGAAGGAGGAGGATGGAGGCGGAAGGCGCTGGAATATGGGGTGGGGGCTGAAGGGCCCCCTGGGGCACATCCTGGGGCTCTGCCCCGACTGGTAGGTCGGGAGGTAGAGCCAGATATGGCTTGAGAGCCATATGTTGCAGACCCCTGCCTGTAATATCCCATGAATCTCCCCACTCCCTACCTGCCCTTCCTGAGAGCTATCCCATATGGATAGATGTCTTTCAGATACTATTGGATCAAACACACATTCTGGTATGTTTCCCCTTTATATCAACTGGCAAAATTCTTTTCATCCTAATCAATTCTTATCAATTAACTGGGTTACTTACTGAAAACATATAGTGAGACTTAAGATGTCTCCTAATTGGGGGGGACACTTGAAAATAACACTTGGGTCCTTGGATAGAATGAGCTTAAATTTAAAATACTTGTTTTTATTATTATTTTTTTCATTATTTCCTTTGATATTCTTGATCATTTGTTCTTCCAGATGAACTTTGTTATAATTTTTTCTAATTCTATAAAAAAAGTTTTTTGGTAGTTTGATAGGTATGGCACTGAATAAGTAGATTAATTTGGGTAGGATTGTAATTTTTATTATATTAAATCACCCTACCCAGGAGCAATTAATGTTTTTCCAATTATTTAGATCTAGTTTTAATTGTGTGAAAAGTGTTTTGAAGTTGTGTTCATATAATTCCTGTGTTTGTCTTGGCAGATAGATTCCTAAATATTTTATATTGTCTAGAGTGATTATAAATGGAGTTTCTCTTTCTAATTTTTGCTGCTGAGTTTTGTTGGAAATATGTAGAAATACTGATAAATTTTTGTGGTTTTATCTTGTACCCTGCAACTTTGCTAAAGTTGTTAATTATTTCCACTAGTCTTTTAGTTGATTTTCTGGGATTCTTTAAGTATACCATTATATTGTCTGCAAAGAGTGATAGTTTAGTTTCCTCATTGTCTACTTTAATCCCTTCAATTTCTTCTTCTCTAACTCTATTGCTAGCGTTTCTAGAACAATATTAAATAATAGTGATGATAATGGGCATCCTTGCTTCACTCCTGATCTTAGAAGGCTTCTAACTTGTTCCCATTGTAGATGATACTTGCTGATGGTTTTTAATATATACTGTTTATCATCATTTATTTATTTGTGTGTTTATTTATTTATTTATTTATTTATTTTTAAACCCTTAACTTCTGTGTATTGGCTCTTAGGTGGAAGAATGGTAAGGGTGGACAATGGGGATCAAGAGACTTGCCCAGGGTCACACAGCTGGGAAGTATCTGAGGCTGGATTTGAACCTAGGACTTCCTGTCTCTAGTCCTGACTTTCAATCCATTGAGCTACCCAGCTGCCCCTATTATTTTGAGGAAGGGCCCTTCTATTCCTATATTTTCTAGTGTTTTCAATAAGAATGGGTGATGTATTTTGTCAAAGGCTTTTTCTGTATCTATGGAGATAATCATGTGATTTCTATTGGTTTAGTTGGCGATATGGTCAATTATATGGATGGTTTTCCCAATATTGAACCAGTCTTGCATTTCTGGTATAAATCTCACCTGATCATAGTGAATAATCCTTGTGATAACTTGCTGGAGTCTTTTTGCTAGTATTCTATTTAAGATTTTTGCATCTATATTTGTTAAGGTGATTAGTCTGTAGTTTTCATTCTCTATTTTTGGTCTGTCTGGCTTTGGAATCAGTACCATATTTGTGTCATAAAAGGAATTTGGTAAAAATCCTTCTTTGCTTATTTTATCAAATAATTTGTATAGTATTGGGATTAGTTGTTCTTTAAATGTTTGATAGAATTCACTTGTGAATACATCTGGCCCTGGGGGTTTTTTCTTAGGAAGTTCCTTGATGGCTTGTTTGATTTCTTTTTCTGAGATGGGGTTATTTAAGTATTCTATTTCCTCTTTTGTTAATGTAGGCAATTTATATTTTGTAAATATTCATCCATTTTACTGAGATTGTCATATTTATTGCCATATAATTGAGCAAAATAGTTCTTAATAATTACTTTAAATTCCTCTTCATTAGAGATGAGATCATCCTTTGTTTTTATTTTTTTAACCCTTCCCTTCTGTTTTAGAATCAATACTAAGTATTGGTTCCAAAGCAGAAGAGCAGTAAGGACTAGGCAATCAGGGTTAATTGACTTGCTTTGGGTCACATAGCTCAGTTGTCTGAGTTCAGATTTGAACCCAGGACCTCCTGTCTCCAGGCCTGACCCTATTCATTGAGCCACATAGCAGCTCCTATCTCAGGATCTTTGGAAATTTATTTTTGCATGACTGTGAGAGTCTATCTGTAGACAGGTATATATCTTTTAACCTTCTATTCATTTATTGTTGGCATTATTCATCCTACTTGCACTGGCCATTACCTAATAATTCCTCTCTACTTACCTCAGAAATCCTAGTGAGAAAGAATCTTCTCTTTTTGGTCCACCAAACTAACTTCCCACAACGGATGCTGTTCTTGGCCTTCAGCCATTTCACTTTTCTTTTTTTTTTTTTAATTTAAATTTTGAATATTTTCTCATAGTTACATGTTTCATGTTCTTTCCCTATCCCCAGACCCTAGTACCCCCCCTTAGCCAACGCACAATTCCACTGGGTTTTACCAGTGTATCATTGATTAAGCCCTAATTCCATATTATTGATAGTTGGGCTAGAGTTATCGTTTAGTGTCTTCATCCCCAATAATATCCCCATCAGCCCATGTGTTCAAGCAGTTGTTTTTCTTCTGTGTTTCTCCTACCACAGTTCTTCCTCTGAATGTCTTTCTTTCTCATAAGTCCCTCAGTCTTGCTCTGGATCCTTGCATTGCTGCTAGTAGAGAAGTCCATTATGTTCGATTGTACCACAGTGTATCAGTCTCTGTGTACAATGTTCTCCTGGTTCTGCTCCTTTCACTTTGCATCAATTCCTGGAGGTCATTCCAGTTTACATGGAATCCCTCCAGTTCATTATTCCTTTGAGCACAATAGTATTCCATCACCAACAGATACCACAATTTGTTCAACCATTCCCCAATCGAAGGACATTTCCTCATTTTCCAATTTTTTGCAACCAAAAAGGATGCAGCTATAAATATTTTTGTACAAGTCTTTTTCCTTATGATCTCTTTGGGGTATAAACCCAGCAGTGCTATGGCTGGATCAAAAGGCAGATAATCTTTTATAACCCTTTGAGCATAGCTGCAAATTGCCATCCAGAATGGTTGGATCAGTTCACAACTCCACCAGCAATGCATTAATGTCCCAATTTTACCACATCCCCTCCAGCATTCATTACTCTCCCCTTCTTTTATTTTAGCCAATCTGCTGTAAGAATTAAAATTTAGTTATTATAGCTATATATTAGAATTATGTGTCCGCCAGGAATCAACAATTCAGGTTGATTCCGTAATTAAATCAGACCCAAGTCAGTATCGGGTTGAGGAGTTTATTTACAATCAGGAAGGTAAGGTAAGGATAAAGAGAAAAGGGAGGTTAGAAATCTAAATAAATGAAGCTGTAAGCCACAAGGCCCAACAGCCAGATAGGCAGAGTTAGAATTGGCCCAGCTAGGCCAAGGAAGCCAGCCTAACTTACCCATGTGACAATACAGGAGTGTAAGCTGTCTGTGGTCTCAGGAGATGCTTCTTCCTCCAGTTCCAGACGGCAACTGCCCCCACAGGAAGTTCACTCACTTAAAGATATCATGTCTTTCATCACTTCCTGTGGTCCACCTCTAATTCAAATGGACAAATGGCAGTTTCTACATTGATTTGGACTGCCCAAAGGGCAGTCCCTTATTCTTGATTTGTTACTTATTGTCACGTGTGGGTAACTCGTCTCCCCTCCCCACTAAGGGAGGTGGGAGTGACATCATTAGCACGCCTGGGTTGAGTAGATTTTTGACTATTAATGGGATCGAGCTAATTCTATTTACACACTGCTAGGTGTGAGGTGATACCTCAGAGTTGTTTTGATTTGCATTTCTCTAATTATAAGAGATTTTTCACATGCTTATTGATAGTTTTGACTTCATTATCTGAAAATTGCCTATTCATGTCCCTTGCCCATTTATTGATTGGGGGATAGGCCATTTCACTTTTCACATGAGGGGCCTCTGCATGCTTACCCTTAGAAACTGAGTGACTTAGTCTTCCTGGTTAAGATGGCAGTAGAGTAAAAAGCAGCTGCTTGACCTCTCCTAACCTTCGCATATAGGACTCCTCAAGAAGACATAAAAACAAATCCAGACGAATGAAGGGACCCCACAACAGGGCGCAGCATTGGAGGTACGTGGGTTCGGGGTATTTCCATGCTATAAAGGGGTGAAACCAGCTTTCACTAAAACTTGACCTGGGCAACCCCCTCCCCCCCACCAGCTACAGTGCCAAAGCCAGCGCAAAAGAGTTAGAGCAAGTTTGGGGCACCCATTAAGTCATTGGCAGCTCACCAGAGCCAGCTCCTGAGAGCAGTAAGACTTAAGACCCCAAGAGGCTAAAGAATGCGCGGACTTTGAACACAGACCCTGAGCGCAGGCACAGACCTTGGGTGGGGACCCAGTGCAGAGGGTGGTGCATGACTGTGGAAGCAGCACACTTAGACTGTTAAAGGAGCTTCAGGCAGAGGAACAAGCAAGGGGACCACCAGGAGGCTTGACCCTGAGAATAACTAGACCTGAGACCTCAGGAGCCTAAAAAGCGCAGACAGACCCTGGGCGTGAGGATAAAGCTGAGAGGACGCTGGGCTAAAAATGGTGAGCCAGACACAGGAACCCCAAAAGAGAAAGATCAAGAAGAAACCTTTAACACTTGACAACTTTTGCACAGAAAAAATCCAGACAACAGAGCAAACAGCAGAGGAGAACAAACAAGTAACCATATCTAAACCTTCCCAAAAAAATGAAAACTGGTCACAAGGTCTTGAAGAGAAACTGAGTGACTTAAAAAAACAAACAAACAACCCTTACCTTCCATCTTAGAATCAATACTGTATATTGGTTCTAAGGCGGAAGAGTCCTAAGAGCTCGACAATGGAGGTTAAGTGCAGTGTGACATTTTGGTCTGACCCTTCTCCTCTTGTGAATTTATTGGATAACAATCTTATATAATAATAGAATCGCAATGTTGGAAGACACATCAGGTTGGTGTAGATGAGGAGGAAGAACATTCCCAGGCACTGCTGACAAAACCAGTAAAAATGCTTGGAATTAAGGAGAGTGTAGACTGCAATGATTAGCAAGTTGGCCAATATCACTGGATCAAAGAGCATGTGAAGAGGAGTAAGATACAAAAAGACTGGGCCATAGCATGAAGGGAACTGAGTGTCCATCTAAAGCAGTGGTTCCCAAACATTTTTAGCCTACCGCCCCCTTTCCAGAAAAAATATTACTTAGCCCCCTGGAAATTAATTTAAAAAAATTTTAATAGCAATTAATAGGAAAGATAAATGCACCTGTGGCCATCAGTGCCCTCCTGGATTGCTGCAGCACCCACCAGGGGGCAGTGGCGCCCACTTTGGGAATCTCTGATCTAAAGCCTTTATATTTGATCCTGGAGGTAATAGAAAGCTATTGCAGTCTATTGAATGTGTGTGTATAGGGTGATGTGATCAGATTTGAGTTTTTCACTTTGGCAACTGACTAACGGATGATGGATTAGAGTGGGTACAACTTGTGGCAGGCAGACCTAGCAGTAAACTATGGTAATAGTCCAGGTATGAGAGCTTATAACTGAGTTGTGTCAGAGGCAAGAAGGAATAATTTTTGAGAAATGTTATGAAGATGTAATTGCCAAGTTTTGGCTATTGTTTTTATGTCTTTATATAAATCAAATCACTAATTAAAATACTAAACATCACAAAGCCTAGCACAGAGTCATGTGGGAACTATGCTGTGTAGTTGGCAAATAACTAAATGTGATTTAAATAAATAAATAAATGTAGTGGGTAAATAAATCCTGGGTGGTTTGGGTAAGGTTAGGAATGGGAGAATTGGGGTAAAAGGGGAAACCACAAGGGAAATAGCTGGATCAAACACAGTGGGTCCTATAGTCAATGAGGTGCCATGTTTGGGAAAGGAAGAGTAACAAAGGAGGGTCTGTGTATAAAAGGTATTTTAATAATATTTTGGGACAGGTAAAGAAGAGATCAGGTTATCTCCCTTAAAAGTACTAAGGGGTACCTCCCAAAAGTCTGTGAGGGTATAACTATACTACAAACTAAACCTAACAGCTGCCAAATCTCAAGCCAATCCAGTAACTGGATGGTGAATAGGTCCAGCTGTAGTTATGGGGATCTCACATGTGTCCACAGATGTAACTTTATTAGATGGATTCAGTAGATCTTCACAGATGTCCAGTGTCTCAGCCAATCCAAGCTTGGAGAAGGAGCTAGGATTGTTGACATACAGTGTCCACCACTGTAATGTCTCACCACAACCTGACCTATCTCCAGCAAACCAGGTCACTTGATTGTAGATATCCTCTGGCAATCAGGATCCTCACACAGGAGAAAAAGCAGATTCCTCCCTCCAGGAATTCAACTGTCTTCCTCTGTGTCTCACACATGGAATTCTGCAGCTGTACTCTGTCACTCACATCTTCCTAAGCTAGACTAAATATCCTTCTAACAGCTGGCACTGGAGACCTTCTGCCATATAGATACTGAACCATTAGCTATTACATTTTAAATTCAGCCATCTAAGCAATTATGAAGCCATGAGATTGCATTGGCATGAAATCTATGCCTCTATCTTTGCATGAATAGCAAGAGATATTTTATCAAAAGGTTTGCTCAAAACTAGGTAAACTATATACATAATTTTCTCACATTAACTAGTTTAAAAATTCTATCAAAGAAGGATATGAGTTTAGTCTGCTCTTATCTGTTCTTGATGAAGCCATAGAAGCTACCTAATAATTATTATTTCCTTTTCTATGTTCCATTCGATGAATCTTAGGGCAATGATCTAGCATGAATGGACCTCAGAGGACATCTAGTCCAATCTGTTCCTTTTATAGACATGGAAATTGAGGACCAGGAAGCAAGTTCCCAAAAGGCACATGGGCAGCAAGCATCAAAGCTGGGATCTGATTTCAGAGCCTCTGTGTTCTTTCCAAAAGTCCCACACATTGTTTCTTTCTCAGTCTTTGGTTGTGAAATCACCTTTTTAGCCAGAAGCTTTAATTGTTTGGTTGGCCTTGATTGCAACAGATCACAACTGAATTCTGGGAGAGTGAAGTTGAAGATAGGAAGTTTATTATTTTAGTAGAGAAAACCTCATTTATAATTTCAAACCTTGTAATCCTTTTGGCAGTCAACAGGACTGGGCAGCCTGAAGCTTTTAATAGCATTCTTGTGTGAGAGTTAATAACGATAAGGTGTCTTCCAGAATATATTATTGACCATACATTATTAGGGTTTTTTAAGGAAATAAGGCCCTTGCATGGAGTACCAGGAAAGAGAGGAAAGTTTTAACAGGGCAGCAATGGGAGGAGATGATGTGTTCCTATTGCCTTCTGCTGCCACCCCATAGTGAGCCTCTTTATGGGAGAAGACCTCAGACTGTGGCCAGAGACTTATACTTCCCATCTCCTGCTGGGTGCAGTGTATCCCCTGAGGAAAGGCTGCAAAGGGCCAGACTTGGTATCTCCCACATTCCCTTCAGCAACCACTTTTATCTGTGCCAGCACAAGGCAACTTCCATTGCCTGCTGCCAGTCCAGTCTCTCCATGCAAGCTTCCCTTTGAGTTCAGGTCTTTCTTCTCCTGATGTACCTGTCCTTTGAGGGTAGAGGACATCCTCATTCCAGGTCATATCCTTCACATCCCAGTGATTCTCACTTCCCTTGAGCTACTGCTCCATCTCACCTTAGTCACACACAAAGATGGTCACACACTTGATTTTTCTATCATTCACTAATCCGCCTCAGTGTTTAAGAATTCTGTAGTCCTTTTATCTGATCATAATCTATTGGCTTTTCACTTCTCCTTTTGCCTTCCCTTAAACAACCCTGTTCTTTTATTTTAAAACCCTTACCTTCTGTCTTAGAATCAGTACTATGTATTGATTCCAAGGTAGAAGAATGGTAAGGGCTAGGCAATGGGAGTTAAGTGACTTGCCCAGGGTTGCACAGCTAAGAAGTGTCTGAGTTCAGATTTGAACCTAGGACCTCCTATCTCTAGGACTGGCTTCCAGTTCATTGTTCAACCTAGCTACCCTCAAAACCCTACTCTTCATCTTCACTGTGACCTTTAATCCTTTGGCCTCTCAGTTCTTTCCTAGGCCTTCTCCACTGCACTACCCCCTCATTCTTGTCTTCCCATCTTGACTTCTTGGTGAACCAATTTAATTCTACCCTGTCTTCCTCTTCTGAATTTCTAGCACCCTTATCTTTTTTTTTAAACCCTATCTTCTGTCCTAGAATCAATTCTGTGGATAGAAGAGAGGTAAGGGCTAGGCAATTGGGATTAAGTGACTTACCCAGAGTCACACAGCTAGGAAGTGTCTGAGATCAGATTTGAAACAGGTCCTTCTGACTCCAGGCCTGGTATTTTATCCACTGTGCCACTTAGCTGCCCTCCTACTCCCCTTATCTTATCACGAATAATGTGTAGCCAAGCTTCAGCCTTGTATAATTCTTCATTGTTCATTGCTTCCATTCCCATCCATGTACTAGTGAACAAAGATGGATAAAAATCATGCAATTGCTTTGAATGAATCCATTACAAGTTTATGTTACACAATCTCACCTGGGCCCTCACTTTGGGTAGGCAA
Source organism: Gracilinanus agilis (assembly GCF_016433145.1). Taxonomy (NCBI): domain Eukaryota; kingdom Metazoa; phylum Chordata; class Mammalia; order Didelphimorphia; family Didelphidae; genus Gracilinanus; species Gracilinanus agilis. The sequence goes on from NC_058132.1 coordinate 683,443,202, forward strand.
TCCTTGTATATTTCCCTTAATTCACTATCCTACTCTCCAGTGGTTCTTCCAAACCGTTTTATCTTTCTTCAATCCTCTTGCCTCTACTTCCACATTCTCTCAGCTGACATGCTTTCCTCTTTTTTTTTTTCACAGAAAAATTGAGGCCATTCACTGTAAGTTTCTTCTTCTACTTCTTCATATCCTATTACTCAGATGCATCCTGCCAGTATCTCCTCCTTCTCCTCTGTCTCACATGATGAACTGTTTTTTTCTCTTTACCAATGGTAAACCCTCAACTTGTTTGTGATCCCATTTCATCCTACCTCCTTCAAGAGATTGTTCCTTATGTCATTACTGCTCTTTATCTTATGTGTCTCTTTCATCCTGAAAAAACCACTAGTTTGATCCTTCCATCTCTACTAACATTCTGCATCTCTTCTACTCTTTGTAGCTAAGCTTCTCAAAAAGGCAATCTGCATTATATGCTTCTACTCTCTCCTCTCATTTTCTTCTTAACCCCTTAAAATCTGGCTTCAAATCTTATCAATTTACTGAAACCGCCTCTCCAAAGTTATTGATGATCTCATAGTTGACAAATCCAATGCCCTTTTCTCAATTCTTATTCTCCTTGACCTACCTGCAGCCTTTGACTCTGTTGATCACTCTCTTCTCCTTGATAGTCTTCTTCTCCCTATGTTTTTATGATTCCACTCTTTCTTGGTTCTCTTCCTACATATCTGGCTGCTCCTTTGCAGAATTCTCTCTCAGATCCTGTATTCTAACCACAGCGGTCCCTCAGGGTTCTGTTTTGGGCCATCTTCCTTTCTTACCTTCACTTAGTGATCTCATTATCTTCCAAAGATTTAATAACCATCTCTGTATCAATGATTCTCATATCTACCTATCCTGTCCCAGCTTCTTTGCTGATCTCCTGTTTCCCATCTTTCATCCCTTTTGAGCATTTTAAAATTGGATATCCAATAGAGATCTTAAAATGATCAAAATGGAATTCATTATCTTTCCTTCTAAACCTTCCTACTTCTAAATTTTTCTGTTACTCTTGAGGACACTATACTAGGAGGGTTTTCCCTCTTCTTTTATAGATGGCTTGCTTTTGTTTGGTTTCTTTAATGAATATGACTTCCTTAGCTCATTGTAGCTTGTGAACTATAAACAGCCATGACAATTATTTACTTCTAACTGGATGAATGTGATTGTCTGTCACCCACCTGAGAAGTGATTCTTGCCTTCAGTCCTTTTCTCACAGAAACTTTAAAAAAAAGTCCTTATCACAAAAGAGAATATTTTCAACCCCAAGTTTTTTTTATTTGGAAAATTTTATTTAATTAATTCATTTAGAATATTTTACATGGTTACAAGATTCATGTTCTTTTCCTCTCCTTACCCCACCCCCTTCTGTAGCCAACGCACAATTCCACTAGATTTTACATGTGTCGTTGATCAAGATCTATTTCCATATTATTGATATTTGCACTAGGGTGTTCGTTTAGATCCCCAATCATATGGAATACTATTGTGCTCAAAGGAATAATGAACTGGAGGAATTCCATGTGAACTGGAATGACCTCCAGGAATTGATGCAGAGTGAAAGGAGCAGAGCCAGGAGAACATTGTACACAGAGACTGATATACTGTGGTACAATCGAACATAACGGACTTCTCTACTAGTAGCAATGCAATGATCCAGAGCAATTCTGAGGGACTTATGGGAAAGAACGCTACCCACATCCAGAGAAAGAAATGTGAGAGTAGAAGCACAGAAGAGAAACAACTACTTGAACACATGGGATGATGGGAATATGATTTGGGATGTAGATTCTAAACAACCACCCCAGTGCAACTTGATCAATGACACATATAAACCCAGTGGCAAGGCATGTTGGCTATGGGTGGGGGAGGGGGTGGCTTGGGGGGGAGAGAAAGAAAATGAATCATATAACCATGGAAAATTTTTCTCAAAAATAAAAAAATGAATTAAAAAAAGAAAACAAACAAACAAAATATCCCCAATCATATCTCCATCAACCCATGTGACCAAGTAGTTGTTTTTCTTCTGTGTTTCTACTCCCAAGTTCTTCCTCTGAATGTGGATAATGTTCTTTCTCATAAGTTCCTCCAGTTCATTATTTCTTATAGCACAATAGTATTCCAACACCAAGAGATACCACAATTTGTTCAGCCATTCCCCAATTGAAGGGTATCCCCTCATTTCCCATTTTTTTTGCCACCACAAAGAGCGCAGCTATAAATATTTTTGTACGAGTCTGTTTATCTATGATCTCTCTGTGGTACAAACCCAGCAATGGTATGGCTGGATCAAAGGGCAGGAATTCTTTTAGTGCCCTTTGGGCATAGTTCCAAATTGCCATCCAGAATGGCTGGATCAGTTCACAGCTCCACCAGCAATGCATTAATGTCCCAATTTTGCCTCACCCCCTCCAACATTTATTACTTTCCTTTGCTGTCATGTTAGCCAATCTGTTAGGTGTGAGGTGGTACCTCAGGGTTGTTTTGATTTGCATTTCTCTAATTATAAGAGATTTAGAACACTTTCATGTGCTTATTGATAGTTTTGATTTCTTTATCTGAAAATTACCTATTGATGACTATTCCAAGTTTTAACAAGGTTTTTAAACAAATTTTGAAACTGATTTAATGATTGCAGAGTAATTATATTTAACTAATGAAAATGTTTTAAATATTTTAAAATTTACTTATTTAATTTTTAAAAGAAAAATGAATATGTTAAATAAATATTGAAGTTAGTCTAGCCTTTTCAAATTCTTTTTTTATTTTAAATATTTTTTCTAGTTACATATTAAAACAATTTTAACAGTTAAAATCTTTTCTGAGTCACAGATTCATTCTCTCCCTCTCATCACCCCTTATTGAGAAGGCAAGCAATTTAATATAGGTTATATATGTGCAGCCATGCAAAAAATATTTCCATATTAGTCATGTTGTGAAAGGAAACACAGAATAAAAAAACACAAAGAAAAATAAAGTAAAAAAAGCATGCAATAGTTTCATGGAACCACAAGTGAGATCTGGGTGGTAAGTGAATAACAAAGAAGGAAAGCAGCCCTAAAAAGGGCTTGGAAAATCCTCACACCAGACTTTCTCGCATATCCTAAATGCCTCCATGTAACTCTATCTACCTTCTATATTTTTGTATATATTCATGCATCTATGAATGCAAGAATATAGAATAGTGGATGGACAAGTGGTTTCAGTTATATGTATATAGGCAAATCCATGACATGGTTTCCATCTATTATGCACATACCCACACATATATAAGAGATAATCAATTGTTATGGCTAGAGAGAAGAATTTAGCTGAAGGAAAACCTGGGGGAAAGTCTGATTTTTTGGCAAATACTCATTGTGTACCTCTGAGAAAGTCATACTTTCTGTGCCCTAGCCATATTTCTAAAGAATATCTCCCTCAGAACATGTAATGATAGTTTGAAAGGGCTTTTCACCTAACTGTTCCTCCAATAATAATAATAATTAGCATTTTATAACACTATGAGGTTTACAAAGCACCATGTATTTATGTACATATATAAACTGCCAATTAAATTATAGAATTATTCATTGATTTACTGAAATCCAGAAAAAAGGAGAAAATATCCTTAGTGTGAAGATAGTATTAACTCTCCTCTTGCCTATTTTTAAATTAATCAACAAAAGCTGAAAAAACCCCTACTTAACCCTAAGTATGGGAAGTCCACAAGCCACTTACTAAAAGTGGGTGACAACTTCAGAAGTGACTGACCACCTCCTGCACAGTGCTAAGCAAATTTAAAGAGTGCAATTGGCTCCCATAAAGTGGAGGAAGAGACAGGAAGTGACATGGAAAAAGGATTTATAAAAGTCCTGAACTTCCTGTCCAAGGAGGTCTTCAGCCTAAATCTTAGGTTTAGAGGATCTTGGATTGGGATTATGGCTTCGAGTTACGACTTGGGAATTTGACCTGGGACTCTGGCTCTTACACTGCTTCTGGTAAGGCTGCTCCTGGATCTTCTCCTTTGGAGCTTCTGGGGTGAGTGAGTAGCTGGCCTTTCTTTCCTGGTTTATGGTGAGATTAGTTCCTGAGAGGCCTCTTGGAGGAGGCTGAGTGGGTGGAACCCTTGTTTAATTCACCACCAAGTCCTCCTGCAGAGGATTAACAAGTCCTCCCCGGCTGATCCAGGGATGGAACAACATTTGGGGTGATGGGCTGGACATCTTCTCTACCCTCTTTTTTATATTTCTCTGCTTTCACTCCTTCCACCTTTTTGTAAAGAGAAAAACTAAGGGTCATTTTGGCTTGAGTTATAATATTTTTGAATCAGTGACTACAGTATTATCTTGAAGTTCTCATATATTTGGTCAAGCCCTGAATTTAATTCCTTACATTAGAGAGGATATAAAATTTAGCTATGCACTTTTGTTTTCTATCTATTGCACCCAGTTCTTAGTTTATGCCTTAGGATATGAGGCCACAAGAGGGTCCCTCTGGGTCAAGTGGGGATGCAGACACACTAGTCTTTTGGATACTTGCTGGGAAAGACCATGGTGGCAACAAATGAGAAGCAGAGCTTTAATTGTATGTTAATAAGATACAAAGAGTAGAGAGGTAAACAGTGAAAGTGCAAGAGATAGAGATGGACAGAATGGGGATAGGGGTTGGGATGGTGGAGAGAGGCAGACAGCACAGGAAAGAGAATGGGGAGGGCACAGAGAGTTACTTATGGATCAGAGTTGGAAGAATTTAGAGAGCATGGATTTTTCATTAAACATGACATTTTTTTCCCCTGGAGGATTATGCTTAATTTCACTGAATATGTGATTCTTGGTTGTAGGCCTAGATTTTTGTAATCTTTTTTTTTTTTGTAATATATTCCATGCCTTCTGGTCTTTTAATACAGAAGCTGCCAAGTCTTGTGTAATCCTGGCTGTGACTCCACAATATCTGAATTTTTTCCTTTTGGCTACTTACAGTACTTTTTCTTTGGTCTGGGAGTTTTCGAGTTATGCTATAATTGTCCTGGAATATTTTATTTTAGAGTCTTTCAGGAGATGGTTGGTGGATTATTTCAATTTCCATTCTCCCATCTTGTTTGAGGATATTTTTCCTTGCTGATTTTTTTGTAATATGGTGATCCAGCTCCTTTTTTGATCATAACTTTCAGGTATTTAATAATTCTTAGATTGTCTTTCCTGGATTTATTTTCCAGGTCAGTCGTTTTTCCAGCAAAGCATTTCAGATTTTATCCTATTTTTTCATTATTTTGATTTTGTTCTATTGTTTCCTGATGTCTTATATATTAATTAGCTTCCATTTGCTCAATTCTGATTTTTTATTTTAATTTTAAAATTTATTTTAATTTTATTTTTTACCAATTACATGTAATAAAAGGTTTTCATATAAGTTTTCTGAGGTTATATGATCCAAATTGTATCCCTCTCACCTTTTGTTCCCTCTCCCAGAACTGGAAAGCAATTCAATCTGAGTTATACATGTATTATCATGCAAAACATGTTTCCATAATGTTCATTTTTATGAGTGACTTATTTTATTAGTCTGAATTAAAACTATTAAAACTGAAGCCCCCTAAAACAAACCCAAATTAACAAGTGAAAAATAGTACTCTTTCATCTTCATTCTGACTCCAACAGTTATTTCTCTGGAGGTTGGTGGTATTCTTTGTCAAGACCTTCAGAATTTTCCTGGATCATTGTATTGTTGAGAGTAGCTAAGTCTATCACATTAGATCATTCCACAATATTGCTGCTACTGTGTACAGTATTTTCCTAGTTCTGCTTATTTCACTCTGCATCTCTTCCTGTAAGGCTTTCCAGCTCTTTCTGAAATCATCCTGTTCATCATTTCTTACAGCATAATTAAATTATAATTTTTAAGGAGTTATTTTCTTCCTTTAGATTTTTGGTTTACATTTTCACTTGGCCCATTCTAGTTTCCAAATTGTTTAATTTTTCTGTTGTTTCTTTTATTATTTTTAATGCTTTTCAAGTGTTTCCCAGAGTTCTTTTGGGACCTGACATCCTTTCTCACTTTTCTTTGGGACTTCATGTTTCCTTTTTGCCATTGTTGTCCTTTTCTGAATTTATATTTTGTTCTTCCCTGTCAGTAATATGACTTTCTAAGTTATCTTTTTTCTTTGTATTTTGTTCATTTTTAGCTATTATTCCCCCCTCCTCACATTACTTTGCCTATCTATGGAGGTGTTGCTCTGTTCCTGGGGTAAACTTTCTTGGCAGACAGACTAAACCAGGTTGAAGGTAAGTGATAGGAATAAAATCTGTTGGTAAGTTAGGGAGTTGTCTATTTCAGGCATGTGAAAACTTCCCTTGGTGGAAGGGGTGGATGAGAACAATATGTTCAAACAGTCATGAAGGTTATGGAAGCAGGCACTATGGGACACTTAGAACTTGGTTAGGCATTGAAGAAGCCACAGTTATCCACTGTATCCTAAACTCAAAACTTAAAAAAAGAACATTAAAAAATTATTTTTACCTGTAATTGGGGAAAAATAAAATATTATTATTAAAAAGAACATAGAATAGTAGATGGACAACTGGTTTCAGTTATTTGTATTATAGGCAAATCCATGTCCACTTCATTTAAATTCTCACCAACCACAGTGAAAACCTCATGTCTGATTCCTTAGCAGTCAATGCTCAATAGACATTAAGCAAAATGAGGAAGTATAAATAGTGCTGGAAAAGAGACATTTGGGAAGAGTGACTGGTCCTGGAGTTAATGAAATGTCTGAAGAATTTATATAGCTCTTGTATATCTATGCTTAGTGTTTTATCCCTTGTACCACCTATTTCTCACCAAAAGATCATGAGAGGTGTCATTAAAAATTAACACCCAATGGAAAAGTGTGAATGAAAACATATCAGCAACTAGATTCTCAAATACTCATTTTCTCATGTTCATAAAATCTTGATGAGAATTAATTTGGAGGGACCTTGATTTAGTGGGAAAAGTACTAGGTATGGAGATGAAGACCTTGGTTGTTTTGATTTGCATTTCTTTAATTATGGGAGATTTAGGACACTTTTTATATGTGTATTGATAGTTTTGATTTCTTTATCTGAAAACTGCCTATTCATGTCCCTTGCCCATTTATCAATTGGGGAATGGGGAAATCATGTGTTATTAAGGTATTGTAGTCCAAGTATATAGCTTAAGCTTTAGTGGAAGGCATCCTTCATTTTACCAAAAGAGGAAGCTGTAGTTCTAAGTTGGAGGATGACCCTTTAAAGCAAATGTCCTTAATTTTGCCAGTTGAAACTCAATTTATTGACAGCTTTAAACAGCTTTTAGAAAGATATATATTTTTTTTAAACCTTATTTTCTGTCTTAGTCTAAGAAAGATGGGCAAGATCTGGGCAAATGGGATTAAATGCTTTGTCCAGGGTTGGACAGGGTTGGACAGCTTGGAAGTGCCTGAGGTCAGATTTGAACCCAGGTCCTCTCAACTCTAGACTCTATCCACTTTGCCACTTAGGTGCCTCTTTAGAGATTTTGTTGAATAAGGTGATACAATAAGAAAAATGGATATAAAATGCTTTCCACAAGTTCATATAGCAACCTGGAAAGAGCAGGTTCCAGCTCAGAAAACACATCTGGGAAAAGAATAACTCATGCTTCCCAGTAGCCAGAAGGCCTTTTCTCCTTTTCATGGTCCCTGGCTAGCTTCAGGTGACTTGGGGATATCTCTAAACATCTTTTCCCAACTTGCTTAATAATTTACCAACATTACCAGAAGCATGACCAAGTTGGGACTGGCTTAGCAAAATACTTGTGCAATTTCATTCAGTTTTTAAGAACTTTTTGCACTTAGTCCAAGGCTTATGATTGAAACTGATCAATTGGGGGACAGCTATTTGGCTCAGTGGATTAGTATAGTAGGTTCCATTAATTATTGGGAACCACCATAGTTTACCAAGAAGAGAAATGACATAGTCAAACTTTTCACTTTTTAAAAGATGTAGAAGACTTGGGCATAATTATAGTAGCAGTGAAAGAGCCAGTAGATAGAGAGAGTCTAAAGATTAAGAGAAGAGTGGATGATACTGCGGAGATTATTCCTGCTGGAGGAGATGGGAGGGGATTGAATCAAGGGTACAAATAGAAGGACTAGCTTTGGCCAAGAGAAAGGCCTAATAACACTACACTACAAGATTATTTCTTGAAGAAAGTAAGTTCTGAATATCAACCAAATGACTCACAAGTTAGCTTTTAGAACACATATCATATATAAGTTAGGGACTATATGTATGTAGTAGTTCTTTATAAATTCTCATCTACCCAACTAAAAAAGTTGTCTATTAGTCTCAAACTAAGATTTAAGTGAAATGGCCAATTAATTAAGAAGAAAGACCCATGGAATCCTTTCTCAATGTGTTCATGGAACACTTGGACTCCATTGTTGCGTAGACGGGTAACATACATGAGCCCATCATCTCTTAAAACATCATGTTGACATGTGAGCATGTAAGTTAGTGGTAGAAGACTCAGCATTGAATCACTGGCCAACAATGGGTTTATAGTAGGATCTACAATCCCTGGAAACTTTTTTACTATTTCAGAACTTCCATAAATTGGGTTGGTATAAACATAGCCTTTTTTAAACCTCTCAGGAAGCAGGGCACTCCAGTTGACAAACTTGAAGAGATGGCTGTATTCAGCGGGTATATGTTGGTTAGTCTTCAAGGCTTGCTGAAGGGATTCATCAGTTGTATAAAATTCACTCATAATTTTTATTGCCAAATATTTGGGCAACAGCATACCATATTCATTTTCCCTATATGATGGTAAATCTGTATCAAGCATCTGTAAGGCAGGGTAAATTAAAGCCTGGAATTTAGGTTTAATGGGAATTTCAGAGTCACCTATGACCTGAAAAGACAAGAACATTCATTAAATCAGAAGAGTCTCATACAACATAGTAGTAGGAGAGAGAAAAATCAATTTAAGCTTTTGAATCATCTCAGATACTAGGCATAAAATATTCATGTGAGTCTTCAGCATAATCTTCCTCACACTGTGGGTCTTCCTAAGAGTAAATGATTTGCCTATAGTCATAGAGCAGGTAAGTATCAGAACCAAGATTCAAACCCAGATCTCTGAATTCCAGGTTCAAGGTTCTCTTTTCTATATCCCAGTGATCATAGTGCAGACACTCATTGGAGTAAGTACTATAAAAAAAAGATTAAAGAGGTATAACTTCTTACCTGTTGAGTCATAGCTGCTGCTAAAGTAGCCCCAGAACTATCTCCTGTTATACAGACTCTGTTTGGATCCACACCATATTTGGCCAGAGTTTCAGGTTGTAGGAAAGACTTCACAAAATCAGAAACACTGTTCCACTGAGTTGGATGGTGATATTTAAGGAACTGTTGGTAGCTTTAAAGGGAGAATATTATTGTTGTTTAGTCATTTCAGGGGTGTCTGACTTTTTATGAGCCCATTTGGGTTTTTCTTGGCAAAATAACTGCAGTGGTTTACTGTGTTCTTCTCAAGCTCATTTGACAGATGAGGAACTGAGACAAAGTTAAGTGATTTGCCCAGGGTCACATAGCTAGTAAGTGTCTGTGAGGGCAGATTTCAATTTGGGAAGACTCATCTTTCTGACTCCACGCCAGGCACTCTATTCACTATGCCACTTGACTTGACTGTCCAAAAAAGAAGGAAAAGGCACTTAACATTTGACTCTCACTGTATCTATGCTGGCACATCAATACTCTCCTTAGAAGAGATGAGGTCCATGAAAATTGCCTTCAAAAAGAAATTCTTTTTCTTTTTCCATCAATTCCCAACTTCCCAACAACTCTGATTTTGTAATTGGTCATTTGTTTGGGGAGATAATGAAGAATTGATTAAAGATGCTTTTATGAAATACTTGCTATGTGCCAGGCACAGTGCTTGGCAATGAAGATACATGGATAAAGATAAAATGATATCTGCACTCAAGAAAGTTAGTCTTTTCATACAGGATGGCAAATAGAACATTTATAAATCTAAGCTAATGCAATAGAATATTAGAAGGGAGAGGGCACTAACAACTAGAGTCATCAGTAAAGGCTTCCCATCTGAAGGGGCAATTGAATTGAACCTTGAATCAAGGGAAAGATACTTGGAAGAAGAGTAGCAGAAGGAAAACATTCCATGGAATGTCCCTCAGCAAAGTGGTGGATGTAGGGATGGAATGACAGTCTAGGGAACACCAAGTAAGGTCACTTTGGCTAGACTGGAGAACATGTGATGGGGAGACTTGTGAAATACATCTGAAAAGATAGAGCCAAATCAGACTGTGAAGAATTTTAAATGCCAAGCAGAAGAGTTTGTCTTATTTTAGAGGCCATATAGAACCACCGAGTACCAAATACTAATGTGTCTGAGGAGAATTTTTTGGCAGCTCTTTGATGGGTGGACTGGAATGAGGGAGTTAAGTGGAAGTAGAGATATCAGTTGGAAAGCAGTAATTTAAGCAAGAAGTGAGGAAGGCCTTATCAGTTCTGCTGGCCATGAGTAGATAGCAGTTGTAATTCAGGGTTACTAGCAGAAGCCTTTGGCTCTTGCAAATTCAACTGTAAGTAGCCCTGGCAGTTAGGTTTTAGAATTTTCAGAAAGTCAGTTAGAGCCTGAGACTATAAATAGGGCTGAAGTTCCAACTGACGGGCTTTTGCCTTCTGGCTTTGGCTTTGCCTGTTGGCTTTGCTTTTGGTTCTGCCTTGGCCTGTGTTTCTGTCTTTTGGGACATTTGGACCTATCTAATTTCTATGGACCTCTCCCTGACCTCTCCATATTACATTCCACATTACATTTTCCCTGAATTTCCCTTTGGGTCCTGGGAGGAAGGGTGGGGTTGGTGGTTGGACATTGTGGTTTTAGTTTCTGTAGGCAAGTAGGGCATCCTAAAACAAGCCACCCCTAATTTAGTGATTTGATAAATACTTTATTTCAAAAGACAGTCAAACCTTCTTGACTGGGAGAGCCGGCCTCTCTCAGTCTAACACCCTCCTGTGACCCTTCCCCCACCATCAGCTTTCTCCCTAGCGGCTGTTACAAAACCCTAAACCTCTCTCTCCTTCTGATTATCCCTGACATTAATAAATCCCCTTTGTTACTTACTCAAAGCCTCTGGTGAATCATTGTATTGAAGATTAAGGCAAGGGCTGAAGAGGGAAGGAATTATTTTCTTTTTATTTCTTGAGGGAACCTCAGGCATCCATCTTGACAGGAAGTACCTACCCGAGACTTCCTGTAGACATCAATTTCACTGGCAGGGAGGAGCCTTTGACTCCTCCCTCAAGGGATTTTAGAAATTAACAAGAGAACCCCCCAGCCTTGATCTAAACATTTCTGACTGGCCTAATTCCTCTTATACCTCAGAGGTAGCTTCCCTGCCTGAAGAACCCAGCCTATTTCCCCTGTATTCTTTGTCTCTGGCCTTCAGTGAGTAAGTCTGTTTGAGCTTCCTTCCTGTATACTCCCATCCATTCCTTTACCTTCCTGTATACCACCTACTTCATTCATCCCTAAACTCAGCTATCCCCTTCATTCCTCCTCCAATCACCTCATCACCTTTATCCCTCCCTTAACCAAGATTACCCACTTCTTTATAACACAGTGTACACAAGTGAGAAGTGTGGACATCAACTGAAAAGATAAGGCTACTAATTGTAGCTGGGAGTTAACAGTGGAGGAGAAGAATCAAAGGAAGAAAGGAAGGATCAAGGAATTATGCCTGAGATTATGACCCTAGAAGGAAAGATGGTAGTGAACTCAAAATAAGTAGGTAAGTTTGGAGAAGAGTTTTTGGGGAAGGAGAATGATTTTTATTTTGGAAATTTTGAGTTTGATATATGTGCTCAGGATATTTAGTTAGAGGTGTTGAGCAGGTAATAATGTAGATCAAGAGAATTAGGGCAAAAAAGTCCAAGTGGTCGTTCCTCAGGTTTCAGGATTTTTTGTGTTTGTTATTTCCTGGGCCCCATTTAGTTCTTCCAATTTCTATAATCAAGTGTCAGGTGTAATCTCTTGTCCCCTGCTCAAGCCCCAAGTCTGTGATTGACCTTAGGTGCTCTAACCAGAGCCCCCTGGCAGTTTTGCCACTGTAAGCAGCAGTAAGCTCATCTCTCTCCTATGGCAGCAGCCAGGGACTCCACTTTCCTTGGAGTGACCAGGGGCCCTGGTCTCTCAGCAACCAGTTTCTGATGTGTGTCCCCTCCTCACTGTTTCTTTCCTGATGCTGCAACCTGAGAAAGAGTAGGTGTCTGGTCTGTGCCCTTGGATTCCCAAAGCCTTTCTCTGGTCAGTTGCTGAGAATGTGATCCACAATCAACTTCTTTGCAAAGATACTAGAGTGGTTTGTCATTTCTTTCCCCAGCTTATTTTATAAATGAGGAAACTAATGTAAAGAGAGTTAAATGACTTGCCTAGTTCAAATAACTAATGTTTAAGGCTAGATTTGAACTCAGGAAGATGAGTCTTCCTGATTTGAGACCCAGCACAACATCCACTGCCCCATCTAGCTGCCCCAGTAGTGGGTCTCCTACTCTGCATCTCTCATCCTAAATATGTAATCTCATCCTCGAATGTTGTGGATTAGTAAAATCCCAAGGATACAAAAGAACTGATAAAAATGATGAGAGTCAGGATCATGGAGAACATGCATATTGTAAAGATTTATCACTATGTCACCAAAGGATTAGTATCTAAAATCATCATTAAAAAGTTGACTTACTCAGGTGCCACAACAACAGCATCCAGTCTGTTTGCTGCCCATCTTGCAAAGGTTTCATAAGGGAGAAAGGCTGAAAGAGATTAATATTAAATGAAAGACTATCCAGTGAAGAATAAAGATAACATATACAGATATGACCCCAGGGACAAATCTGACTCATGAATTACCTGTAAATTAACTGCCCAAACTGTGCACACACTATAATTTATTGCCTCTTATTTATGATAAAATGACAGTAATAATGATAAATATTTTTTTAATAAGCAGAGTTCAGTTGACCAGCATTTATTAAGCATATTCAAGTATAAAAAGACTAGTAAAAGTGAGTTTTTTGGTGAAATGTCAGTTTACTTGGTTAAATGTCAGTCACCTTCAAGGGAGGATCACCTAGATTTTATCCAAAGGTCACTATGAGAGTAATCATTCCTCATTCTTCTCATTTTCAGGGAGAGGATTCCCAGACACATATGTGTAAAGTAAACTCTCTAGTTGGGAGTCAGAACAAAAGCAAAGGAAATCTATGGATAACTAGTTTATACACTCATGTAATCCTTATTTTTATATTACACATGCCCATGTATGTACATTTATATCTTTCTATCAATATTTACATATTACTACTGATGTGGCATCTCTTCCATTCATATTATCTGAAAACGTTCCTAACCCATTTACATGAAATTAGCTTTTACTCACTTTCCTTCTCTCCTTTAAATTATTCCTCAAGATCTGTGTCTTCCAAGAAATCTATTGAGATAGATTCTATTCTTTGATATTCCAATAGGATCTTGGAGTAGCCTTTTCCTTCTACATTTATGTAATTTTGTTATAATTGTATAGAAGAATGTAAGCTCCTTCAGGACAGGAACTCTTTGCTTTTTTTCTTTATATGCCCACCATTTGGAATTATGCCACATATGGAGTAAGCACCAAAAAAACATGAATAATATTGTATACAGCTTGCTTTATATATGTTTGTTGGCATGTCATTTCCCCCAATAGACTGTAAGCTCCTTGAGGGCAGGGACTGTCTTTGACCTCTTTTTATATGCCCAGTGTTTAGTACAGTGCCTGGCACATAGTAAGTGCTTAATCAATATTTATTGATTGATTTATTGAAATGAATCGAATTGAATCAGATACTTGCTAGAAAGTCCTTATGGATGGGGATCATGTCTATTCTTTACAATATATTTTCAATATCAAGTATACTTTATTGTTACAGACTTTATTGTTACAGACTTTGGACATTAAAGAAAAAAACATTGATTATATCAATTAATAAGCATTGACCAGTAGCTACTGTGTGCCAGAACTCAGGCTAGTTAGAGATACAAAAACAAAAATGAAACCATTTCTGTAGTGTTTTTTTCCCTGGGTAAACCACATTGAGCATACCCATAAGAGACTTCTCCTGAGGCTTATATCCATAATAATAATACCACTGTCATAATGCATCTTTTAAAATAAGTAAGTACATACAGAGTGCACATTCTGGGTTTGTGTAAATAATGATAATTAGCCAGTTGGTCTGAAAACTGTAGTAAATTCAGGCATTATTCTAATATCCATAATTTTTACAATCAAATAGAACTGACTTTCATTTTTATTGTTGTTTAAGAATAACAATTTAAACATAGGTTCAGTTTCTCTTTCTGAGGGTAGCTGTGTTACTCTGAGCAAGTTACATAACTTCTTTCAAACTCTTCAGCTATAAAATAGGGATGATAATAGACAATAATAAACAGAACTGCAAAGATCAAATGAAATAATGTATAAGTGCTTTGCAAACCTTTAAGTACTACATAAACAGTAGCTATTATTATTTTATTATTTTTTTTTGTTTTGTTTTTATATTTTTAAACCCTTAACTTCTGTGTATTAGTTCCTTGGTGGAAGAGTGGTAAGGGTAGGCAATGGGGGTCAAGTGACTTGCCCAAGGTCACACAGCTGGGAAGTGTCTGAGGCCAGATTTGAACCTACGACCTCCCG